>NC_080165.1:149369411-149569411 GCF_950295315.1 Erinaceus europaeus | reverse complement strand
CATGTGTCCTGGAGCCTCCCCTCCCCAGAGCCCTGCCCCACTAGGGACAGACAGACACAGGCTGGGGGTGTGGATCCATCTGCCAACACCCATGTCCAGTGGAGAAGCCATGACAGAAGCCAGAACTCCCACCTTCCGCTCCCCATAAAGAATTTGGGTCCATCCTCCCAGAGGGATAAAGAACAGGGAAGCTTCCAGTGTAGGGGACGGGACAGGGAACTCTGGTGGTGGGAACTATATGAAATTCTACCCCTATTATAATTATACCCCAAACAATCTTGTAAATCAACATTACATCCCTAATGAAAAATAAAACATTTAAAAAAAAAAAGAGAGAGAATCAAGGGTACCAAAATATACACTAGTTACAAAGTGATGCATACTCACAGTTTGATATCTTTGCCCAGTGTACTACATTATACTACACACCCTATCTTGAAGTGTTTAAAGGGCTTTATATCTGTTCACCCTTTGACATGAAAAAAAAAAAAATTCCAGAAAAAAATACATATTTAATTGATTAACTGAATGAACTTTGTGAGCATTTATTTTTGAAAATCTGAAGTTGATTTTAATCTACGATTTGGTTACATTTTAATATTGGATATGCAGGGGGCAAATATCTTTTGAAGCAACTCTGAACCTAGATTTAAATAATCCAAGGGTAAAATAATTTTTTTTTTTAACACTGACTGTTTAAGGAGAAAGGATTACTGAGGCCATGAAAGGACAAGCTGTGTCAGTCAGTGTACATGGACAGACGTGTTACTAGAAAGGAAATCAGATGTGGTGCTGAGGCCCATTCTCAACTCCAGCTGAAGTTTGGTTTTATCGCTCAGAGCCTGAGGCTCTGTGGCTGTGCAGAGAGAGAGGCATGGATGGATGAACTGTCTCCTCCTTCACTCTTTCTCTCCGGGAATTCCCAACACTTGTACTCTCTCTCTTTCCCACTGTTCCCTGGCTGGTCTAAGGGTTCAAGTGACCACGTGGAAATACAATCACCACAAAAGTTGAAATGGTCAGGTGATGTTGCTACTTCTGTCCCAATTAAATGGCCTGAGGACAATATAGCTGAGAGTTTCGAGAGGTTCACTGAGGCAAGAATGAGAAGTACAGATTCTCCTATATTTACAACAATCCGAGCTGTTATTTGTGACATGCCAGCCCGAGAATTCAAAATACCGGAGAGTCTGAGAAACCCTCATCATTGTACAGCTTCTGGGAGCTCTGGCACTAAGTAATGCATTTTCTAGCAGATGTCTGGCAGCTACTGCTTTCACAGGCTTCCAACCTGAAAAAGAGAAGTCTTCCGTCATCTGTTCTTTTCACAGGCTTTTATTTTAGAATGGTTTTGGATTTCCAGAAAAGCTACAAAGAGGGCAGAGGGGATCTCTCCATCCCACACCCAGATTTGCATTACTGTCAATGAACGTCTATGCTTAGTCAGAATTCCTTAGTTCACTTAATCTCCTCTTTCCATTCTCTGGTCTCTTTTGGGGTACCACAAGACACAACTAGCTGTCTTGACAGGACCTCTTTAAAAGGTTCAGGTTAGCTGCAAAGTAATGATGCAACATTTTGCCAATAATGAAAATGCCTGAAGTACATTTATAAAGATCTTCCTTTCTGAATAGCAACAGTTGTTCACAGTAACTTTCCCCTGAACTTTTACCCCCAGAAGGTTAGCATTCAGGAAGCTCAGCTGCTGTCTAACAAACTTAATTAATCAAAAAGTCATTTCCGCGCTGTAACTATGAGTAAAAACGCTTCAAGTGTGCTAGCAAGCCTACAAGTTAATCAAAATGCTAATGCAGTACAAATTAAAGTTGTGATTAACATTTCACAGTAGCTGCTTAAGTGAATTGATCACACAAATGGGTTAAGCATTACTCATTTCCTACAGCGCCAGCCGGGAGAAGGGCTGCTCTGGGGTGTGAGGAGGGGAGCGAGGGGTAGAAGTGCCCTCCAGGACAACATCACAGGGCAACAAACCGTCACCGGAGTGTCACCAGAGCTTACAGGGAGCAGCGCCCGGGAGGCGAGGGGCAGCAGCCTTGCAAATCGTAGCCTAGTCCTTGGCGGGAGGCTGTCTGTGAATCCCTCAGAGCGGGGAAGGGTGCTTAACGCCACAAAGCCCGCACAGCTGTGTTAGCGTTTGCGGTGCTACATGCATGTGCTCGGTGCTGCTCGCTCAGTGGCGAGTGGGATCCCGCTGCAGGGGATGCGCTGGCTGCTCAGTGATGGCCTTCAAAATGGAGAGCTGCTAAAGGGAAAATGCCACAGGAGGATGACCGGATGCACTGGAATCTCTGGACACTTGTGTTTGCAAGAATGATCGCTTGGGATTGAATTCACATCCAATTATTTGTTTCCACACAGTCGTCTGCCAATAAAATTTCATACGGTTTCAGTGGCAAGACACGAGCCCACAACTGCCTAACCAGAAAAGCAGTTTGTAAGAGCCTTCCCGTCTCTGTGAATTTGATCAGGTTCCGCTGATGTTTACACCAAGTAGACTACATTTATTGGTAGACACTTTGTATCTGGCAAATAACCTAAGGACCCCGGGAGCATCAACATGCAATAAATCTGCCTTTTAAATCCTTCCCTAAGAAAGGTCTAGGAGGGAGTCGGGCGGGGGCGCAGCGGGTTAAGCGCACACGGCGCGAAGCACAAGGACCGGCGTAAGGATCCGGGTTCGAGCCCCCGGCTCCCCACCTGCAGGGGAGTCGCTTCACAGGCGGTGAAGCAGGTCTGCAGGTGTCTGTCTTTCTCTCCCCCTCTCTGTCTCCCCCTCCTCTCTCCATTTCTCTCTGTCCTATCCAACAACAATGACAGCAATAACAACAACAATAACTATAACAATAACACAACAAGGACAACAAAAGGGAATAAATAAATAAATAAATATATATAAAAAATTAAAACAAAAAGAAAAGTCTAGGAACAGCAAAATATATACTCACTCCCTTCACCCAAGACACAGCAAGGTCTGCTATGTGCCAAGAACTGTGTCCAGGTCACCGTCAATCACACTGACATAAAACTTAGTGCTTGGTAAAGCCCCAGCATACTTTGAATGCCACAAAACTCGCCACATGGACTAGCAGCAGTAGGATTCCTTGCGAGGCACATACAACAGAGATTTCACACTCAGCTGCAGTTCACGCTGTACGCTGCACATTGCTGAATATGTATGACCCGATTGGGGAAGTCTAACATTTATTTATGTATAATCCACTCATCTTGTTCTCAAAGCAATTCAGAGAAGCCTTCTGAAATCTATGCTCTCCACTTAAAGATACTCTTTTCATCTGCTTTAATTAGAAGCATTCCAAATGTGAAAGAAAGGGTCTCATGACTACACCACAGAAGGTTTGCTGTATCAGAACATTTCTCCTAAGTACTGGATTAAGGATTTGACCAACTATTTCTCTGGCCAAGGCTTGGCAGTACCTGGACTATTTTCACTGCTGACTGTATTTGACGCTGTGATTCTAAAACCCATTCCTGTAATCGACATACACTGACAACCTAGAGTCTGTGACTAGTGCACCCATAGGTTACACTAGCTTTGCTTCAGGACAGTTGTATATCCTGACATCATCAAATGCCTCTGTTGCTTCTGTTTTACTACAAATGGGAACTGTGTGTTAAAGAGAATGCAACCCCTGCTATACTCTTGTTTTGTTTTCTGAAAGGGGGCCTCAGTTTTCAATGGAAGAGAAAGAAGTTTCTCCCAAGTGCAGAATAGGGGAGGATTTGAACACGAAGGATTATGTTGAAGTCTGATCTAAACAAAAATCCCAACCATAGGGAGTCGGGCGGTAGCGCAGTGGGTTAAGCACAGGTGGCGCAAAGTGCAAGGACTGGTGAAAGGATCCCGGTTCGAGCCCCTGGCTCCCCACCTATAGGTGGGTCACTTCACAGGCGGTGAAGCAGGTCTGCAGGTGTCTGTCTTTTTCTCCCCCTGTCTTCCCCTTCTCTCTCCATTTCTCTCTGTCCTATTCAACAATGACATCAATAACAATAACGACTACAACAACAATAAAAAACAAGGGCAACAAAAGGGAAATTAAAAAAAAAGCTCTTCCTTTCAGGTTCTGAATAACCTACTTATTTCCAAGACAGGTGTCCTACTTAACTTTTCCATTAGGGCAATGCATGATACATGATAGGTTCTTTTTTTTTTTGTTGTTGTTTCCAGGGTTTTTGCTGGGGCTTGGTGATGCTTCTTCCAGCCATCACCCCCCCCACACACCCCATTAAAAAAAAAATTCGATCGGACAGGGAGTCGGGCGGTGGCGCAGCGGGTTAATCGCACATGGCACAAAGTGCAAAGACCAGCGAAAGGATTCCAGTTCAAGCCCCCAGCTCCCCACCTACAGGGGGGTCACTTCACAGGTGGTGAAGCAGGTCTGCAGGTGTCTGTCTTTCTCTCCCCCTCTCTGTCTTCCCCACCTCTCTCCATTTCTCTCTGTCCTGTCTAACAATGACAACATCATCAACAACAATAACTACAACAACAATAAAAAACAAGGGCAACAAAAGGGAAAATAAATAAATTAATTAAAAAAAATTCGATAGGACAGAGAGAAATGGAGAGGGGGAGGGAGGGGCTAGAGAGGGAGAGAGACAGACCTGCAGACCTGCTTCATCACTCAGGAAGTGGAGAGTGGGGGGCTCAAACCTGGGTCCTTGTGCACAGTACTACGTGCACTTAACTCGGTGCACCAGCGCCTGGCTCCCTGGTTGATGAATTCAATCTACACAAACACCCTCCTTGTCTATGCGTACTGTAAAGAGAAGTCTGCTGTTACTGAGGAGAAACTAGTAGCTCCATATTTTGGGGAAGTAATAATTGAGATTGTCTGTGACTCTAGACACTTTCACTTCTAGTATGGCAGTGGGATGGGCAAATGCTACCTTGATGAGGTTCAGCACACTAGTTACCTTGTGGAAGGATCTGGGTTCAAGTCTTCAGTTTCCACTTGCAGGGGGGAACTTCATGAGCAGTGAAACAGTGCTAGAGGTTTGTCAGTTGGTCTGTCTGTCTGTCTGTCTACCTATCTATCTACCTACCTATCTATCTGTCTAGTCTACCTCCCTCCCTATTCTCTCTCAAATCATTGTCAAAAAAAAAAGGAAAAAAGGGAAAAAATGGCCACTGCGCGTGGTGCAGTCACCGTGCCGGTGACAAGATGGACAGACTGCCTTCACGGGAGCCCCATTTGTAGTGATCGGTGTTGATAAATCAGTGAGGAAGACTGGGACTTAGGCTAAGACCAGGTCATATTTTGAAGAACAAAGCAGGAACACAGAACACCCGCATATGCACTTTAATAGAAACCCTCTAGACACAGGGAAAATGAAGATAAATTCACTGGTCTGCTTGGCACACTTATAAAAATCTTGAGAAGGATCATAGTTTTTGGTATTCAAAACTAATTGCAACTAAAACGAGAAATGCAGATCTCTAGAGATACTTAACGTCCACCCACGCCAGGTAGTTTCTTTCTGTGTATTCTCTCTTCTCATGACATACAGCATTATCTTGTATTCTCTGAGGTACTATTACTGCTGAATCTCTTCCAAGTCCATCTTACAATGCACACAAATGTTTTGATTTAGAGCATGTAGGCTTCAGGCTATATCACGTTATCTGGTGTGTTCGATATTTAAAAAACGCTTTCCTAACTAACCCAGCAGATTGACTCAACAATTACATGTTAAGTCACACAAAATAGCCCTCTGGTTCTCCACTCACTGAGTCAGCTCCTCAAATCACGGTTTCCACCCCCTGCTTTTTTCTCCCATGAAACACCTCAAAACATTAAATTACTGGTTGCTTTTACTATAAATGCCATACAGGAGGTAGTACGAGTAATCAAAATAGAAATCTATACCCTATGCTATTTGGTTTAGTGTAATGCATAGATATTTTTCAGATTAAAGTTTAAAGATTAAAGTTCTGGTATCTCCATTTGATTTCTAAAACAAAGTTATTTACTCTCACTGAACACCAATTGCTTTGTCTCTTGATTAAACAAACAAACAAACAAACAAACAAAAAAACTGGTTGCCATCTCTATACAACTAGTTTCTTTCCTGATAGCATCTAGGAAGCTAAGCTTGCACTGAAGATAGTCCTAACTAGTGTTTATCATTTACCATACAGGAAAGTTACATTCACAATGTAGATACAAGGTGCTTGGAATAATCTATGACTGTCATGTGAAGAAATCTAGTGCGTCTTAGAAATTAGGTTTGGGGCCAGGCGGTGGCGCACCTGGTTAAGCACTCGCATGACAAGTGTGCAAGGACCCAGGTTCAAGCCCCTGGTCCCCACCTGCAGGAGGAAAGCCTCACAAATGGTGATGCAGGGCTGCGGGTGTCTCTCTGTCTCCCTCTCGATCTCCTTCTTCCCTCTCAATTTCTGACAGTTTCTGTCCAATAAATAAATAAAGATAATAAAAACGAAGAAATAAGGCTTAACAAGTCGGTGTTATAAATGATTCAGTCAAAAAGGCTATAGAACCACACTAGAAATCGACACGGAAAAAGGGTGAGAGAGCAGGTGTTTTGTATGCAGACGCACAGAAACAAGATTCTATAAGCTCACCAAAGGCAAAACCAAAACCAAACAAACAAAAAACCCCACAGAATTTCTGTACTCTGGCTAGTGTGTTTGCTTTTACAGAAGTTAGTAAAAAGGTTAATAAACTGAAAACTACCAGTAGGTCAGTTTGCTAACAGGAAATAAATAAATATATTTTGATTAATGAGAGTCAGGTTTGATACTGTGGTCTCTTTCATTATTTTTCTGTCTTCCATCTGTTTCTACACCTAAAAACATAAAAGAAAACTACAATTTTTTTTTTTGTTTGCTTCCAGGGTTATTGCTGGGGCTTGGTCAAGCCAGCACTACAAATCCTGGAGCCCCCCCCCCCCCCCCATTTTATTGGCTAGGACAGAGAGAAATTGAGAAAGGAGGGGAAATAGAGAGGGAGACAGAGAGATACCTGCAGACCTGCTTCACGGTTACTAAAGCAGCCCCCCTTCAGGTGGAGAGCTGGGGGCTTCAACCAGAACCCTTGCACTGGTCCTTGAGCTTCGGACTATGTGCGCTTAACCCGGCGCACTACCATCAGTCCCCAAATTACTTGGATCCGACCAGTTCTCAGCGACGTCATGTCACCCACCCTGCTCAGTGGAGGCCCCATTCTTCTGCGTCTAGCAACACAGCATTTCAGGTATAAAAAGCTCATGGTTCTAATTTCAAATCTCACATTGTAAATAACTTTCAAGAAGTAAAACATGCAAAACTTTTTTATGTATTATCAAAACCGGATATCCACAGAGATCTGAAAATACAATAAAATACTCTTTTTAAACTCTGTGTCCCGGTGAGGCTGAGTTTTCTTCACATATTTCGGCTAAAACATCCTAGCCTAATAGACTGGTCATGAAAGGAGACAAACGAATATCACTGACTTCTGTTAAGCTAGATATTTAAAATATCTGTAAAATCATTTTTACTTTAAAACAATATAATTCTCACAAACTTATTGTTTTAGAAAACAGTCCTTTACCACGAAAAATCATGTCGTTATGTTAACATAGAATGGATTCACTCCTGTTTTAAATAAAGTAATAATCTGAATGCCATATCACACAACAGAGAGAAAAGGAGCATCCTCCATCCTTTCTCTGTTATTTGCTTTACTTCTATTTATTTGCTTGTTTATTTATTTTTGATTCCCACCAGGGTTATTGATGCCAGCACTACGAATCCACCATTTTTGGTAACTATTTTTCCTTGCTCCCCCCCCCCCCTTCTATTTTACTGGATAAGGCAGAGAGAAGCTGAGAGGGAAGGGGAAGACAGAGGAAGAGAGAAAGACAGACACCTGCAGACCTGCTTCACCGCCTGTGAGGTGACGCCCCTGCAGGTGGGGAGTGATGGTCACCTCACAGGCGGCAAAGCAGGTCTGCAGGTGTCTGTCTTTCTCTCTTCCTCTGTCTTCCCTTTCCCTCTCAGTTTCTCTCTTTGTGGATGATAACGTTTATACTCAACCGAGTGTGCCACTACTCAGCCCCCTTTATCATTATTATTTTTTAAACAACATCTATCATTTCTTGACTTGTAGTCTTAATGGTCTTCGTCTCCACAAGAAAGCTTATGACAGACAGCATGCACTCTTCAGTACTGTGCCCTGGTAACTGCACAGTACTCACAAAAGTACCCGACGTTCAGTTTACCTCCAGTAAGCTTTGACTGAATGGATGATGGGAACTGTCATGGCACTGTGCTAAAAATGTGTCTTTTCTTTGAAAATCAGCTATGCAAGTATGTTTTAAGCTAAACCACACACACACACACACACACACACACACACACACACACACGTAGGAGCTGGGCATTGCTTCCGTACCTGACATACTCTGAGAGCTTGGTCCAGAACCGTCTTGGTGTCAGCGTCATAATCCGGGCAGGGCAGCATGTTGCGGCTGAGATGCGCCTGCAGGAGGAGGTGCGCTTTGGTGTGAGGGCTGTCAAACGAATGAGGATTTGATTCAAGCGGAAGGCACTTGGCAAGTTCACTATTCATATGGTCTTCATTGTGTCTGACGGGCAAGTCTGTGTATTCTTCTGCATCCTGAAACAAACACACCCGCAGACATACACTTGTTAATGGGCTGGATGATATTCATTATAATTAGTGTGCTTCTGATCTAACTACTCACCCCGCAAACATGACTTAAAGCACAGCGAGCAATAAACCTAGACAGTCGTCTAGCACCGTATACCAAAATTAACTCCAAGTGGATTAAAGACTTGGACACCAGATGTGAAACTCTAAGATACATAGAAGAAAACAAGAGATGATACAATTCAGGAGCATGACGCTAGAGATGTATTTGGAAATCATCCTCACTAGGGGCGGGGGCAGACAGCATAATGGTTCTGCCAAGAGACTCTTACGCCAGAGGCTCTAAAGTGGTGCAATCCCCTGTACCATCATCAGCCAGAGCTGAGCAGTGCTCTGCGTAAAGAAAGAAAGAAAGAAAGAAAGAAAGAAAGAAAGAAAGAAAGAAAAAAAAGGAATCATCCTCATTGGCAAGGGAAGCAAAGAACAGGTAAGTTAAACTTTATCACACTGCAGAGCTTTTACATGTCAAAAGAAACTTCCCTAGGGGTGGGAAGGCAGCTCAGCTCAGCTCAGCTCAGCGACTGGGAGAAGGTATCTGTACACCACACATCTGGGAGAGTTATCTGTACACCACACATCTGGGAGAGTTATCTGTACACCACACATCTGGGAGAGATATCTGTATATCACACATCTGGAAGAAGGTATCTGTATCCCACACATCTGAGTGGGAGAGATATCTGTATACCACACATCTGGGAGAGATATCTGTATATCACACATCTGGGAGAGATATCTGTATACCACACATCTGGAAGAAGGTATCTGTATACCACACATCTGGGAGAAGATATCTGTATACCACACATCTGGGAGAGATATCTGTATACCACACATCTGGGAGAGATATCTGGGGGGAGCACACAGCTATGTAAGCAGAGACGTAAAATCTTAAAAAAAAAAAAAAAACTGAAAAGAAATGCTAAAGACAAAAACCACTGTGGTAGAAATAGGAATGAAGAATGCCTTTGATGGCCATATTACTAGACTGGATGGCGGGGGGGGGGGGGGGAGAAAAGAATTTTTTTTTTAGCATATTAAGAAAATTTATTAGGAGAAGAATTCAAGGTTAAGAGAGCAACTTAAGTTCAAGCACAAACATTTAAAGAAAAGAATTTCGGGGAGTTGGGCGGTAGCGCAGCAGGTTAAGTGCATGTGGCGCAAAGCGCAAGGACGTAAGGATCCCAATTCGAGCCCCCGGCTCCCCACCTGCAGGGGAGACCCTTCACAGGCGGTGAAGCAGGTCTGCAGGTGTCTGTCTTTCTCTCCCCCTCTCTGTCTTCCCCTCCTCTCTCCATTTCTCTCTGTCCTATCCAACAACAAACAACATCAATAACTACAACAACAAAAACAAGGGCAACAAAGGGAATAAAAAAAAAATGATGCCGTCCCACCTGTGTGGGGAGTGCGCTTCATGAGTGGCGAAGCAGGTCTACAGGTATCTCTTCTCTTCTCCTCTCTGTCTCCCCCTCTTTCAATGCCTCTCTGTCCTATTGAACAACAGAGAGAGAATAAAAGGAAAACATGGCCTCTAGGAGTGGTGGGTCTGTCATGCTGGCACCACGCCCGGCGACAACCCCAGTGACAATGAAAAAAAAAAATGATAACTGTGTCTGTTGGGACAAAATGGATAGAACTGGAGGTGATTATGTTAGTGAAATAAATTAGGAGGTAGGAGACAACTATTGGATTGCATTTGTTCATATGTGGAAGACAGAGACTTGAACACATGAACTTGAGGAAAAAGAGAGTGAAGTAGGAGTGGTCTGACTGCCTCTAAGATTTCACGCGAACCATGGTGGTGATCATGGGGCCGGGGCACAGAACTTTGGTGGTAGGTGTGGTATGGAACCATACCCGTATAATTTTACAGTCTTGTAAACCATTATTAAATTGCAAATACAAATGAAAGGTAAAGAAAGCGGAAGTAGATTAGGTATAAAAGTGTACTACAAACTAGGGTGACCACTAAAAAACAGAACTGACTGCTGGGAAAGCAACCACTGAATTGATCAAATGATCAGGTCCATCCGTAAAAGGCAGAAAAAGGGTAGGAGGCTACGAGAGGCACAGGGAACAAGGATGACATGTGGAGATGTACCTACTTACGACAACGCTGAATGCCAGGGATCTAAACAATTAAAAGGGAAATTGTCCGGCTGACCAAAAAACATGACCCAGTTGTGATTTACCTACAAGAAACCCGTTTAAATGTAAAGCTACAAACAGATAAACAGTAGGTGGGTGGAGGAACATACCATGTGAACACGAAACAAGAGTAGCTATATTCATTTCAAACAGAGGAAACTTCAAAGCGAGGGAAGTTGTCAGGGATAAAGGCACTAACAATGATAAAGGGGTCAATCTGCCAAGGAAGACATAATTCTTCTTCTTTTTTTTTTTTCTTCCCCATTTTATTAGGAAGTTAATGGTTTACAGCACAAATGTCTACGCATGGGCTCCATTTCCCAGCTCCACATTACGGGTGTCTGCAAATTACTCTCACCATAGGACCTCAAGCCCCCTCCCCTTCCATTAAGTTCTTCGCTCTGATGCAGGACCCCACCCCAGTCTAAGCTTCTGAAGCCGCAGTTATTAATGTGCACTCCTGTGAGTACAGAGACTGTGAGAGCAGAGTGAATGAATGCAGGGTTGGCCTTAATACTTGAAAATTAATGGACATTATTCACTTTATTAACATACTTACAAAGATCCAAATATCATCTGACGCATGGAAAGACACAACCTAATATCTATCCCTAACAGAACTCAACAGCAGATCAGGAAGAGAAGAGTAGCTTCTCAACCTAGTGAACGGCGTCTCTGAGAAATTTAGCTCTGACGTATTTCAACCACAGACGGGGTTTTTTTTTTTTTTTTTCCCCTCTATGATAAAGACCAAGACAGGGATTTCTGCTTTCAGTCCTTGCATCATTGTACCAGAGGTTCTAGCCAGTGAAATTAGGAAAGAAAAAATAGGTAAGAGCTGTTCTGATGCAAAAGGAAGAAATAAAACTGTGATTGTAGATGTATGTGATCATCAGTGTAAAAAAAAAATAAAATAATAATAAAATAAAATAAAAAACCGACAGGTAAGCCCACAAAATGATTTACTAGAAAAAAGAGAGTTTAGAGAGAATGAGATACTGACAGTGGCCGCAACACAGGTGGGTCTTAATTCTGCTGACTGAGAGGAAAAGAAAAGACCAATAAAGAGCGGCATGGATACTCTGAGATTTCATTCAGATACAAGTCTAGAAAACGCTGACCTGTTATGACAGCAAGCAGATCGCTGGTGGTCAGGGAAGGGATCAGAGATGGGGAGGGTATTAACAGTCCTAGAGGGGAGAACGTAGCTTTTCATTTGTACCTGTGATTTCTTCCCAAGAGATAATGGGACAATGAGGGCACTCAGACCGTTTATACATAATATGTCTATCTTTTCTTTGCTTGATTAGAAGTTTCAGAAACTTACAATGATTCAGAAATTTAAAATATGTCTTTTCACAAGAAACACAGATAAAACAGGTCTTCGGTCAAACATCAGGCAACTTGCATCAACGAGAAGTAATCTTTTTTCCTGCTCTCCCAAGTATCTCCACCTCTTCTCTGTATGTTTTTTTTTTTCCTTTATGGAAATGAAAATTATAGTGAGGGAGGAAACAGTCTACATTAATATTTCTTTTAAAAGCGGAATAAAATACTATTACACAGAGAAGAGTACTGAAATAAATCAGACATGCTGGAAGTCTCCCAGAAGAGAGAGCACTTGCTCTAGGCTTAGAACAATTTGCAGAAGAGAAAAGGGAAGAGAGAGAGATTCCCGCATTCCAGAGAGAAAACAGTATCAGCAGACCCATTAAAAATACAGCTAGAGGGGTCCAAGGTTTAAGTCTACAGGGTGAGAAACTATTAATAGTGGGGGTAGAGTGGGGGGGACGGCACTTGGTGAGCAGCTTTTTGTCAAGCAAATACACTGAAATAAGGCAGTGATCCAGGCTGCTGGATGGTTGTGGAGCTAGAAGAAACCAACTTTAAATCTGTTTCCCTGTCTAAGCATTTATTCATATTTAAATTGCTTTCTGCTGTTCACAAAACACTAGTTATGATTTCACTTCTTTTTTTCTTCCTCTCTCTTTCTTCTATTAGACTGAATAGTTATGGGATTTTCAGAAAAGACATGGCACATTTTTGCACAGAAAAACAGAAACAAATACACGTTCTGGCATTTCCGACAACCCAATATTGTAACACTGTAAACTAACTGGCTCTCTTTAGGTTTTAGATAAGTAGTAAATAGGACTAGATTTACAAAAAGTTCAGTTAAAACTGTTGTATGGTAAGAACTTGGCTACAAGCACTGATAAATGGCATGTCCCATTATCCTCAGTTCAACCTTGTTCAAATTTGACTTCTCTCTCTCTCCCTCTCTCTCTCACACACACTCTCTCTCTCTCTCTCCCTCTCTCACTCACACACACACACTCTCTCTCTCCCTCTCCCTCACACTCTCTCTCTCTCCCTCACTCACACACACACACTCTCTCTCCCTCTCTCTCACACACACACACTCTCTCTCACACACACACACTCTCTCTCTCCCTCTCTCTCTCTCACACACACACACACACACACACACACACTCTCTCTCTCCCCCCTCCCTCTCACTCACACACACACACACACTCTCTCTCTTTCCCTTTCCCTCTCTCTCTCTCTCTCTCTCTCTCACACACACACACACTCTGTACCACCCTTTTGTGAGGGAGAGAGAAAGCAATTTAAAGTGGGCATTTCTCAGTTTTAGTTCCCAAGTGCCTATGGGAGTGTGAACATTTTTCTGTGCTGTGTGGACACGTCTTTCCTTCCTTTTTAAAATTTAAAAAAAACATTTTTTTTAACCGAGCACTACTCAGCTCTGCTTTCCAGTGGTGCGGAGGACTGAACCCGGGACTCCCAAGCCTCAGGGTGCTTTCTTTATTGACAGATTATTTTTCCTTTTTTTTTTTTAACTTTTTATTTAATTTTTTAAATTATCTTTTTCAGATAGAGACAGCCAGAAATTGAGAGGAAGGGGGAGAGAGGGGGGGAGAGAGAGAGAGAGAGAGGAAAAGAGACACCTGCAGCCCTGCCTCACCACTTATGGAGCTTCCCCCTGCAGGTGGGGAGCAGGGGCTTGAACCCAGGTCTTTGCGAACTGTACGATGTGAGCTTAACCTGGTGCGCCACCACCTGGCCCCTTAAACTATGACTTCTAAATGCTAGTCAGCGACTTCATTTGGTGGCAAATTCAAGAAACAAAGGCCAGTTCCAACCTCAGAGGGAAACCAGGGGCGCTGACCTTGAACCAGAAGCCACCACCTGGAGCCGAGGGCTGACCGCACACAGCCGTGCTCTGGGGGCCGCTGTCTTCAGGTACCAGCCCTCCCCGTGGCTCTCTGTAGCCTTCCCTCACTTTAGAATCTCCAACTCCATGTAAGAGACGGCTCCACTCTTCTCCAGCCCACGCCGGTTCTGCCTGAACCCCCTGCCCACCAGCGCTGTGAGCTGCTTGCTGCCAGCCAGCCAGCAGTATGAGCGTCAGGGGAGGCTGCCAGCAGCTGAGGACCCTGCAGGAGGGAGCCCATGTTCTTCTGTAGTCCACAGTTGTTGCCGAGTCTACTAAGGGGGTCACCAGACCTTTAATGTGGATTACTGAAAGACAGTAACCTTAGTCAAACAAACAAACCCTGTAGCTCAGTGATGCTTTTTTTTGGGGGGGGGCAGCAGTCTTTATAAATTGAGGGGGGGTTCCTCCATTTCTTTGCAAACAAACAAAATGGTAGCCCGTCATGAGCATTAACAATGAAGAGTATTTGAAAGGGCCGGGTGGTAGCACACCTGGTTGAGTACATATGTTACAGTGCGCAAGGACCTGGCTTCAAGCTCTCAGTCCCCACCTGCAGGGGGAAATCTTCACGAGCGGTGAAGCAGGGCTGCAGGTGTCTCTCTGTCTCTCTCTTCCCTCTCAATTTCTGTCTCTATCCAATAAATAAATAATTTTAATAGCAAAAATGGGCACAGTTCTTAGTGATCTGAGTTGTGGGTCTGACAAAAGCTTTTCCCAAGTATATTATTGCTGAGCATACAGCGATGACTGAAAACACACATGGATTCTTACTCATAAAAGCAGAACTGAACACAGCTCAACGGAGAGGGACAACGGGCAAGAAAAGTGAAGGGAAGGTATAAACAGTATCAGGAGTCAAGGAAGGTTTCTCTAAAGATGTTATGGCTGAGCTAAAAGAGAATTTTTTTTTTTTTTTAAGGTACAGAAGAAAGGGAAAGTTAAGGTTTAAACACCTGAACTGCGAAGGAGGGACCCTGGCTCTGATTATGGGAATACAATTCTAGCATGCCAACCTCAGCTCTATTAATCAGTACATCTGTTTGATAGGTTTTTCATTATTAAATGACAGTGCTAGAGACTTTTCAAAGGAGCTGATATTTGATTTACAAACATGCATACACTAAGTCAATGGTAGCTTTTATAGTTAAAAATCACCTCTAAGGAAGGGAGGACTCAACCAAACGCTATTACTTCCTTTGACTATCTCCCGTTCTGCGTTCAGTGCTCTCCTTGAAGGAGAATCCAAAGACTGCAGTAAGAAATTCACCCTTTCAGCAGACCATTGGGGCAGCGTGATGGGTAGTGTGAGGTGGATCTGGGAACTGGCACAACAGGCGGGTTGTCAGCTTTGCGATTTACAGGCTACGTGATCTGAGGATAACTGACTCCTCCCACCACAGCCCCAAGTCCAGTGTGAGAAGTTTTTGTGATCGAATTTATGAAACACTTCAAGACTGCAAATATAAATGTTAAGCTTTATCATGCTAATCCTCATATCTTATTTATTTATTTCCTTTTGTTGCCCCTTTTTTAATTGTTGTAGAGAGGAGGGGAAGACAGAGAGGGGGAGAGAAAGACAGACACCTGCAGACCTGTTTCACCGCCTGTGAAGGGACTCCCCTGCAGGTGGGGAGCCGGGGGCTCAAACCGGGATCCTTATGCCGGTGCGGTGCTTGCGCTTTGTGCCACGTGCGCTTAACCCGCTGCACTAGCGCCCGACTCCCTAATCCTCCTATTTTATACCACGCACAGTGCTAACTAAAACTTAAGATTCTCTGTTTGAGTTTTGTTTTCAGCTGTAAATCTTAGCTTGTAATTATGTAAATATTCGTCAACACCTGAAATTGCATTTAATTAACTCACTGTACAAAATACCATGGTTCTTAAATATTCTTCAGAGAAACAAAATTTCTTTTACTGGTGTTTTACTAGTAGCTGCACATTCATTTTCATGTAATCATGTTACAGAAAATAATGGCTCACTGAAAGGCAGTGTTATCATAATATAAGAGACAGGCAGATCAAAGATAAAATATTCAGGGATTGTTTCCTCTTAAACTACACATTCGATGCTATGGGCTTTAGTCTCCAATCTCCAATTAAGGTTTCTTTGAAATCCATATTAATTAAACATTCACAAAAGTACATCAGTGTATGATAGGAAAATATGGTCTTTTCAGTGTCCCTTTGTGAGTTAACTGAAAATACTGAAAAACAAGGAGAACTTATCATTTACATTATGTACCTAGTACGACCTTTTTGAAGAAAAAGTATTACAGATAGTTAAGTTAATTATTCTGAAACTCTACAGTGTCTTCTAAATAAAAATCTAGTGCCCCAAACCACAAGAATGACATGAAATACTGATTTAGATCAATTCGATTAAATTAAAATGTTGTAACCATCTTTAATTTCTTTGTGTGTGTGTGTGTTTGTGGTTTGATTATGGACTCAAGAAAGTTGAAAATGAAGACTGATGGGAGACAACTGCTGTTTAATCCTCGACTGCTCTGCCCTGCCAGACTCTCCTGTGAAAATAATGATCGTGTATTTTTGGAATTCCAGTTCACAATTTTTCCAAGCTACTTAGAATGTGACATGTTTGCTTCACCACTTAGCTCTTGTCTTTGAACATTCCCGCCCCCCCCCCCCCAGATGTTTCAGAATACTTAAAGGAGATTTTTTTTTTCTCTTTCTTTTACTTAGTTTAGATTGATTAGAGACAATAGAGGTCCCTAGATTTTAGTAGAGTTTGGAAAATAAACAAAATCCCTGCTTAAAAACAAGCAAACAACAATCTTTCTTCTTCCGTAGTAGGACACTCTATCTCCAAATTACTCCTCTTTTTAAACAACTTGCCTAGTTAATTTCCTGTGTGATCACTGACTCTAAGTGAGGTTCATTTTCTTATCTACATCATGTAGGTAATTAAAGGAAATTGAAAGTAGGCAGTGAAGCTTTTATGTAACTGGGATTGAAGCTGAATGGAGGGCAGTAAGGTCAGTGGAGTCCATTATATTTTTATGTGAGAGGCTGGTTTGTCTGCCCTGTCCTTGTTTATTTAGTGTATGCTGCACAGGCTACTAACTGCAAATCTATGTCTCTGATTTGCCCAGCTGTCCCTGAATAAAGACATCTTCCCCCGCAAATGTTAAATGACAGTGATTGACAACCTATTATGAACTCCGTTTACAACCCCCTGCTACTGTTTTTAGATTGCAAAAGGGGGGAAAAAACCCACCCAGAATAAAGAAACATCTTTCATAATCACATCAAATGGGTCCTGCTGTTCACTCAATAGTTTTCATCTTGTTTCCCTTTTCATTACAAACCTCAGCCTGGTCCACAAACGCTGTGAGCCCAGCTACTCCACATGCACACCATCCCTCCCATTCTGACCGCAGATTCCCACTGGCTTGCGTTTCTAGGGGAGATATGCACACTCTGACATATGGTTTACCATCACTGTCTTAGTCGCTTGTTCCTGTTCTGGTAACGACAACTGGACAGATCTGTAATGCTGAGCAACGTCTTCCAGTGACTAGCTGACATTCAGGTCTCGGCAGAGCCCCAGCGGACTTACTCAGATGCAAGTCTTACACGGTCCTGTGGCTCTTAGATGCATGGACTGTGGGGCTGACTTTTCAACAAGAAGCTTACTCAGTGCTTAAAGTCTGCTTTGAGTTCTTTAGTGAATGGTGACTTCTACTTGAACGTGCGTTTTGTAAACAGTCTGCTTTACCTGAGCAAATTGCCAAGGCAAGAAAAGCCAGTTCCTCCTTGGTCTGGTGTAGGTTTTACGGAACAGTCAACTAGTCCTTTTATGTCTCCACACACATCACTCAACAGCGGCCGAGAGGGTTCTTGTGCAGTGAGGATGGCAACCTGATCAATGGGAGAGACTAAAAGAAGCTTTCTGCTATAACTTAATCTCTGTGCTGGGAAAAGTAAAACTTATAAAGTTAATGAGTTCTAGACTTTAAGTGGCACTTGATTAATCTGTAACATTCTGAGGTGTTAAGACAAACCAACATTAGTTTCTCACATTCCAGGGCTGCCTTTTGGCCACTCAAGCTGCAGAGAAAGCACCTCAGTAAATTTCCCTGCTAAAAGTGCCCACTGAATGCCTATCTCTTTCTGGAGGGACTCATCGTATAGTAGACATTTCTCATAATATGTGAAAAATAAGCTGGCATTTGCCAAGTCAGGTCCAGATATCTTAATCAGAAAATATAACTCATTTATCTTTTATTCCTTCAAATTACCTTTGCTTAATCATTAATCTAAAAAAAAACTAAGTAGTATAACTTGGTTTCTTAAATCAAATATATTTAATTTTTTTTAAAATATTTTTTAAGGTTTTTTTTTAAATATTTATTTTATTTATTTATTCCCTTTTGTTGCCCTTGTTGTTTTATTGTTGTAGTCATTATTGTTGTTGTCGTTGTTGGATAGGACAGAGAGAAATGGAGAGAGGAGGGGAAGACAGAGAGGGGAAGAGAAAGACAGACACCTGCAGACCTGCTTCACCGCCTGTGAAGCGACTCCCCTGCAGGTGGGGAGACGGGGTTCGAACCGGGATCCTTATGCCGGTCCTTGTGCTTTGCGCTTCTTTTTTTTTTTTTTTTTTTCTAAATGTAGTATACAATTTTATTAAAGTTATTTAAACCAAGATCAGAAAGGAAAACACTAAGCAGAACTTGGACTGGAGTTGGTGTATTTCACCAAAGTAAAAGACTCTGGGGTGGGGGAGAGGATTCATGGTGGCAGAGGAGGACCTAGTGGGGGCTGAACTGTTATGTGGAAAACTGGGAAATGTTATGCATGTACAAAGTATTATATTTTACTGTTGACTTAGTTGCCCAATAAAGAAACTAAAAAAAGAAAACTGTTCTTTTTTAGCCATAAAAAAACCTTAGAAAATAAAATACATGCCTTAAAAACAAAACAAAAAATTTAAACCAGTTAAATCACATACTACACTGAAGACAATAAATTTCTAAAATCAAACACTTATATAAAGTACACTTACGTAGAATTGACAAGGGCTGTAAAATTCACTAAAAGGCCCTCTAAGAGGGAAAATCACATTCCCAGCTAAAGAATGAAAATAAACACGGAGGCTGTGGATGTAAAACATGCATTGAGGGGCCGGTGGGTGGTGCATCTGGCTGAGTCCACACGTCCCCAGGCTTAAGGACCCGAGTTCTGGCTCCTGGTCCCTACCCGCAGGGGGAAGCTTCATCAGTGGAGGAGCAGTGCTGCAGGCGTCTCTTTCCTACCCCCTTGTCACACCCTCCTCCCATCTCAATTTCTATGACCTATCAAATAAGGAAGTAAATAAATACAGAGAAATGAAAAAAACATTTATTGGAGTCTGTTAAAATTAGGATAATTAGGCAACACTGTTCCAATATACATACACTTACCTAACCAAAGTTTCCAAGTAATTTCATTATGTTCAGTTACACCCGCTGACAATGACACATCTGCATGTGTTTCCGTTTAAGGCTTAGGCAGGTGTATGTGTATAATTCATAGCAATGCTTTAAACTTATATGCTTGATCTTTGGCTAATTAAGGGAAGCTTGGGATCACTTGCCAAAAATAAATATGAACAAGAAATAATATCTTATTCTTCCCATTGTAAGAAGCACCACCTGGCTGACAGCTGGATTTTGAAGGATCTTTTGACAGGAGCAACAGCAGGTCTGTAATACTTAAAATAATTTCAGTGCTAAGAATTCCATCAGAAACTTCTATTTCCCAGGATTTATAGCTAAGTCCTTAAAAAATTGCTCTTTGATGAAACTTGAAAAAAAATCCTCAGTTTTCAAGGATATCATAAAAATGCCTTATAGCGTAGTAATGTTTAGACATTTTCCTTTTAATAAATAAATGTCTCGAGGCTATCATATTTGAACTCTAAAGGGGAATAACTAAGATTAGCAGCAATACATAAAAATTGTATACAGTTAAATGTCAGACACACACACGCACACACGCACGCATGCACGCACTATCTTTAAAAGCTAAACAAACTTTGTTTTATCATCTTGCTTTTCAAGCTTCACATAGTCACTAGGGTAACTTTCTTTATAATTAACATTTTCATATATCATGATTATGTCAAGTGTAAAACAAATAAAAGATAAAAACCAAAGTGGAAGGGAGTCGGGCGGCAGCGCAGTGGGTTAAGCGCACATGGCGCAAAGTGCAAGGACTGGCATAAGGATCCCAGTTCGAATCCCCGACTCCCCACCTGCAGGGGAGTCGCTTCATAGGCAGTGAAGCAGGTCTGCAGGTGTCTGTCTTTCTCTCCCCCCTCTGTCTTCCTCTCTTCTCTCCATTTCTCTCTGTCCTATCTAACAACAACAACAACAACAGTAATAACTACAACAATAAAAAGACAAGAGCAACAAAAGGGAAAATAAATTAAATTTTAAAAAAGTGGAAAAATTAAAACACTTCTAGTGTTTTGACATCAAGTTAATATGCTTCTTTTAGGAGTAAAAAATAACTTACAGGGAGTCAGGCTGTAGTACAGCGGGCTAAGCGCAGGTGGCGCAAAGCACAAGGACCGGCATAAGGATCCCGGTTCGAATCCCGGCTCCCCACCTGCAGGGGAGTCGCTTCACAGGCGGTGAAGCAGGTCTGCAGGTGTCTATCTTTCTCTCCTCCTCTCTGTCTTCCCCTCCCTCTCTCCATTTCTCTCTGTCCTATCCAACAACAACAATAATAACTACAACAATAAAACAACAAGGGCAACAAAAGGGAATAAGTAAATAAAATAAAAATAAATATTAAAAAAAAATCATCAAGTGGCATAATCCACCCCACCCCTAAGCAAGGCAGACAGGCAAGGAAATTTGGGTCTGGTCCTCTAAACTCCAGCAGGAAGCTAAATTTACATTGCGGGAGTACCTAGGATGTGAAACACCCAGCACTTCATCTCCCCCATCCCCACCCCAGCACTCTGGGGGCGGGAGGCATGCCTCTGGTCTCCTTGACATTGTTCAGAGGAAACTGCATCTTATGTAGATGTAGTCTAAAATAAAAAAAATAAAATAAAAATAACTTACAGATAAAGTAAAATAAATTCTAATTTTGTGATGTCACCTTTTTTAAGTCAGAACACTGCTCAACACTGGTTTATGGTGGTGCAGGGGACTGAATCTGGGACTTTGAATTTCAGATGTGAAAAGAGTCTCTTTGCATAACCATTATGCTATCTACTCCAGCCATAATTAAAATACTTTCTAAATGTTACATGTAAAAATTGGTCACTATAAAGCAAGTATCACCAGGTCATACAGGCTTAATTGCCAAATGAAGTAAATATCAGTGTCATAAATTTAGGGGGAAAAGTCTAAGTCTTAGGGGCTATTGTGAGGAGAAGTTGAACCACGATAGATTTGGGATAGATTTGGGGGTCGTTAGACACAGTGTTCATAAGGAACAGTGTGGAGGTGAGTAGCTAAGCTGTTTCAAAGTGAGAGGAAGGAAACTTGTCAAGGGGAAGGGCAGGTAGATATCAGAGATCACATATCCACCACAGATGCCCTTGGCAGCCAGACTAAGCAAATAGGCTTCAGTTGTATCCAGTTGTGGGAAAAGTCATAATGCCTTTTTTTTCTTTTTAAAGAAAAACAGAAAAAAGACATCCTGACTTTTTCAACACATTTTAGACCTTTGAGGGAAGAAATGATACAAGCAGTGTTTCAAAGCATATAAGCTGGCTGTTCTAAAGAGACTCGGCTTTGGCAGGGAGGATACTTAGAAGGCAGTTTTCCACATTTTTTTTTTTTTTTTAAGAATAGGGTAACGACAGAAGCTGAAAAGTGAAAATTTTGAGAAAACATATTGAGAGGACTGAGGTATCTTGGTAGGAGACTCAATGCGCTTGGCCCTGGTGTGGCCTGCCGCAGTGAGGTTTCAGGTGTGCGAGAGGGGAGGGAGCTAGGGGACAGACAGCTATGCCACAAGGCTGAGATAAGAGACTGTATCATGTGGCAACTGTCTTGTTGATCATTATTTTCCTGATAAAACTTTAGTTTACGAAGTGCAGACATGAGGGAGGGGAGAGAAGTCATAGACCTCGGGGTGTGAAAAAAAGAAGCTACAACTGGCATATGGAACACTATCCGAAATCCCAGTCTTCTGGGGATGCTGAGGAGGAGGACGGACACATTCCCAGTTTTGGTGAGAGGAGGACATGAGAGTGGGCGTGTCCACCGAGCAGACAAAAGTGTGGGACTGAAGTCCATGCAAGGGGTCAAGACTGGTGTTCATGCTCTGAGATTCCTCTACTTAAAAGGTAGTGTCCGGGAGTCGGGCTGTAGTGCAGCGGGTTAAGCGCAGGTGGCGCAAAGCACAAGGACCGACATAAGGATCCCGGTTTGAACCCCGGCTTCCCACCTGCAGGGGAGTCGCTTCACAGGCGGTGAAGCAGGTCTGCAGGTGTCTGTCTTTCTCTTCCCCTGTCTTCCCCTCCTCTCTCCATTTCTCTCTGGCCTATCCAACAACAACAACAACAACAACAACAATAACTACAAGAATAAAACAACAAGGGCAACAAAAGGGAATAAATAAAATATTTTTAAAAAAAAGGTAGTGTCCTGGGAGGATTCCAGAAGATGGTGGACTGAGAAGCTGCTAGTGGCTTGAGCTCCGACAACATCTACTAGAAACGCCACCAGGTTCCAGATGCCATCAGGATGCCGGCCAGGCTTCTCTGGACTGAAGATCCCACCAATGTGTCCTGGCGCTCCGCTTCCCCAGAGACCCACCCCACTAGGGAAAGAGAGAGGCAGACTGGGAGTATGGACCGACCAGTCAACGCCCATGTTCAGCGGGGAAGCAATGACAGAAGCCAGACCTTCTACCTTCTGCAACCCTCCATGACCCTGGGTCCATGCTCCTAGAGGGATGGAGAATGGGAAAGCTATCAGGGGAGGGGGTGGGATATGGAGATTGGGTGGTGGGAATTGTATGGAGTTGTACCCCTCCTATCCTATGGTTTTGTTAATTTAGCCTTTCTTAAATAAAAAATAAATTAAAAAAAATTTAAAGCAAAAAAAAAAAAAAAAAGTAGTGTCCTAAACTACAACTGTGATGTGACCTGAGAAAGTGAGCTCAAAGCAAAGCGGATAACCAAGGGAAAATGGGGAGACCACATGTAGAAGAAAAGCCTGTGTCAGACCACGCAAAGAACAACTCTGGTGATGTGTGGAAGCACACTTCTGAAGGCTGAAGAGTGTGTCCAGAAATAACCAGTATTGTTGCATAATGATTAATGAGAAAGAGCAGTAAGAAAATACTAGGGAGGGCTGGGTGGTGGCACACCTGGTTGAGTGTGTACAAGTCACAGTGCGCAAGGCCCCGGGTTCAAGCCCCTGGTTCCCACCTGCAGGGGGAAAGCTTCACAAGTGGTGAAGCAGGGCTGCAGGTGGCTCTGTTTCTCTCCCTTCCTCTCAGTTTCTTTTCTTTTTTTTTTTCTTAATTGTTTTTATTTATTTTCCCTTTTGTTGCCCTTGTTGTTTTATTGTTGCAGTTATTATTGTTGTTGTCATTGTTGTTGGCTAGGACAGAGAGAAATGGAGAGAGGAGGGGAAGACAGAGAGGGGGAGAGAAAGACAGACACCTGCAGACCTGCTTCACCGCCTGTGAAGCGACTCCCCTGCAGGTGGGGAGCTGGGGGCTCGAACCGGGATCCTTACACCAGTACTTGCACTTTGCGCCATGTGCGCTTAACCCGCTGTGCTACCGCCCGACTCCCTCTTTCTTTCTTTTTAAAATATTTATTTATTTAATTATTATTGGATAGACACAGAGACGTTGAGAGGGAAGGGAGACAGAGATGTGTCACTGCTTGTGAAGCTTTCTCCTGCAGGTGGGGACTACGGGCTTGAACCTAGGTCCTGTGCTCTGTAATGTGAGTGCTTAACCCGTTGTGGCACCACCTGGATTCCTTCCTCTCAGTTTCTAGCTATCTCTATCCAGTAAAGAATAATAATAATAATAAAAGATAGCTGAAAGAAAAAAAGGAAGGAAGGAAGGAAGGGAGGGAGGAAGGAAGGAAGGAAGGAAAGAAATACTAGGGAACTGGATAATCAGGAGTAATCTGGGTGACCTTGGAAAATTCCAAACAGTGCTAACAAGCTCCAGGGAGTTAAGAATAGACCAATAACGCAAAGCGCAAGGACCAGCACAAGGATCCCGGTTCGAGCCCCCGGCTCCCCACCTGCAGGGGAGTCACTTCACAAGTGGTGAAGCAGGTCTGCAGGTGTCTGTCTTTCTCTCCCCCTCTCTGTCTTCCCCTCCCCTCTCCATTTCTCTCTGTCCTATCCAACAACGACAACATCAATAACAACAACAATAACTATGACAATAAAAACAAGGGCAACAAAAAAGGAATAAATATTTTTAAAAAAAGAAATAAAGACTAAATCAATAGAAAATAAATGGAAACAGGAGACTGAGATATCATTTCTTTAAAAAATGTTTTGAAAGTGAACAGTATAAAAGAAGTCTTTTACTTTCACGGTTATATCTCTTGCTAAGCATTCAATTCTTTTTGATGTTGCTACAAGTGACATTGTTTTATTAATCTGGTTTCATGTTGCTTGTTTCGAGTATAAAGCAATGCCAACTACATTTTGTATGTTCATCTTACATCCTGAAACCTTCCCGAAAATCAATTTACTGACTCATGTCGCATTTGGTGAGTCCCCGAGGAGCTTCTATATAAGGTCAGATCCTCTTGGGGTCCGGGTGTGTGATGGAGGAAGGGCCCCCAGTTGGGACAAATGGACATAGTGCTACTCTTTTCCATACAGATGCTTTTAACTTTGCTTTGTTCCCTTCCCAGTTGCCCTAGTTAGAACCTATACTACGATGCTGATGGCAGTCTCAGTCTGAGTCTAGGTCGGAACCGGCTCAGCGGGTAGAGTGCATGCCTTACCATGTGGAGACCCTGTGCTGGACGTGCTACCCCATCCCTCCCCTCTTCCTTTCTTCCTCTCTCTTTCTCCAGTCCTTCCTTCTCCCTTATCTCTTCTTTATTTCCTTCCTCCCTCCTCTCCCTTTCTGTCTCCATCTCCATCTCCCCCCCCCCCCCGTAGTAACTGCGTATTTCAGGTAAAGTGGCCCTGACAGCAAAGAAAGCAAAGGTGAGAGCAATGTGCTTCCAGTTTGTTTTTTTTTTCCTAATTTTTTAATTTAAGCCTCAGGCTTTGTTGTGTTTATTTTTGGAAATGCCTTTTGACAAGCTGAGGAAGTCCCCTTCTATTCCTGTTTTGTTGAGTGTTTTCACTATGAAAAAGTATTGGACTTCTGTCATTTTTTTTTTTACCTACATCTATCAATATGGTAATGCGGTGCTGTTCTTCTTCTTCTAGTCTGTTAATTACATTCATTGTCTTTTAGACAGGACCCCACCGCGTACACCGTCCTTTTCATTCTGCAGCTGAATCTGGTCCGATACTGTCCTGTAGTTCTGCATATGTATTGACATCCACAAGGACCACTGGCCTGTGTCTTTCCTTTCCTTCTGATGATTTGACCTGGTGTTAGTGTGAGGGGAACACTGATCTGAAAAGGAATCAGGAAGTGTTAACTCTCACATTTTTGAAAAATTTTGTCTTGGCTTGGTAATTAGTACCTATTAACATGTTTGTGGAATTTACCAATAAAGCCACCTGACTCTTGACTTTTCTCACTGGGAAGTCTGTGAATTTACAATCAGTCTCTGTATTTGTCACAGGTTTCTCTGGGCATTTATGTCTCTTCGTGAGTCACTGTTGGTAGTTTGTATATATTTAGATACCTGTCCATCCCATTGACATATCTTTGACTTATATTCCCTCCCAGTCCTTTTAACTTCTTTGAGATGACTATATTGCTTCTGTCAGCATGTCTGTAACACAGAACTGTGGAAAGGGATGCGGGAAGTGCTGCCCAAACACACCCCAACACAGGACAGGCGGTCTCATCTGCTTGGCTATCAATGTCAACAACAGAATAGACCTTCTGTGACCTAAAACTATGGACAGGGACATGAGGAGGCTGCAAATGATTCGACTATCAAAGAATTGAGGTATTTATTCAGAAAGGTTCTGATATCCATAGATGTATTAGGGAAAAAAAGAAAACTTCATGGTTACACTCCGAAAAGTCCGTCTCAAAGTGAAGTTCTAATAACTGATAACACAAAATCATATCAGAAAGATGTACTTTCAAAGAAAAAAAATCCCTCAACAAAATCAAAATAATTTACCTTCAAGAGATAGCAAAATAACTAAAAAAAAAAATAAGCTCATATTTTATTGAATATAAAATTAAGTAAACTTATGCTATTTTCAGTCGCATTTTAAAAAATTTTTATTTATAAAACAGACACACTGACAAGACCATAGGATAAGAGGGGTACAATTTCACACAATTATCACCACCGGAACGCTACGCCCCATCCCCTCCCCCGACAGCTTTCCTAAGGTAAAGTTTTCGACACAACTTTCTTTTCTTTGCCCCAGTTACAGCGCATCAGGTTCTCTCTAAGGAGATTAGACAGAAGTGAGCTTTTCTATGGCCAGTCTCATCAGATTCCTAGTACTGCCGCTTTGACCTGTTTGATTTTACTCAGTAAAATGACCTGACGTAGCCCCTACTTAATTCAGTTCTGCAAACGCTTTAAACGCTGTGCCTCAGTAAAAGTACTGCTATTTAAAAAGTTCCCAATTCATAAGCAAGTGAATAATTCCATAGCTCTGTATCAAACTACTTTGCTAAATATCTCTTCCAATGACAAATTCTGAAGACATTTTTCCAAGAGGGATAACATAACATGGTTGCTAACAACTTGAATTTCAAGCTAGAATGATTTATGTTGGTATGCTTCTAAAAACCCCTTCTGTTTCATTAGTTTAATCCCCCTGCTTCACACTGTATTCTATTTACATAACTACTGTATTCTATTTATATAAATCACTTTTACATTTACATAAAGCACCACCCTCCCTCCAGGGCATTGGTGGTTCAGTGGTAGAATTCTTGCCTGCTCTGCCCCCTTTCCTTGTCACACCCTGATTTTCACCAGTCACTTTTCTCTCCACCCTCTGTATGTCACATCCTGTTCACACTCTACTTGGAAAGTATGTAAGGACAACATTGTTCGTTTTAGTTAGTTGGTAGTTGTGTTAGTTTTAGTCTAGCTCGGCTTAGATTGCGCTATGTCCTACATGAATAAAGAGATACTGCCTACAGCTCAACCATGAGTCCCGGGTCGTCTATCTCCTCTCGCGAAGCCAGCCCGACAGATTTACAGTAATTAAAAACTAAAAAGTTGTGGCTGGGACAGCAACTCTAAAAGGGGATGCCTAGGACCCGAGGGCCCCGAATCCCAGTTCCACCTGGACCCAGAACTTAAGTGACTAAGGAGCCTTTGTTTTTGCTGCACACTGAGAGGGAAAAAGGGGAAGTGAAGGACCCCTGGGAAAGGGAACAGCCGTAGCTGCGGCTTAGAAGGGAGGTGAAGGCAGGGCCTTAGAAGTGCAGAAAAGAGCCCAGAAAAGACGTTGTCAACACCCAGTCGTGTGTCTCTGTGTGTGCGTATTTCCCCCTTTTCCTAAAGAAAAGTTTAAGAGACCGGTCACCAGACGCTACGGAGGTCACATTTCAGCCTCATTTCCGCCCTCAGAACTCAGGTGGGGCAGTGTGCTTGCTGACTTCACTGCCAAGCAAGAAATGTGAGAAAAAGACAGAACACACAGGCAACTGAACACAACGGGATTCCTAAGATCTGCCGGCGTTTACGCAGTCTCCTAAGTGTCACCGATTCTTTTCCCAGGTGTTCAATTAAAAACGCATCTCTGAGGTCTCAGTCTGGGAGGTGAAAGAGCAGTGCCACGCACGACACGCAGAGCAGGAGATGTCGGCCACCACGCGGACGGGCTGGTTCCTACTGTGCTGAGAATGGCTCCTCTGTCTTCCCAAACAGATGTGATGCCCCTGCTTTCTGCTAAGCAGACAGTGACTACCCCCACCCCCTCATTTTTAAACAAGTCTTCTACTTATTTTATTTTTGAGAGCCATATACAGAGAGATACAGAGAGAAAGGCCAGAGCCCTGCTTAACTCTGGTTTCTGGTGGTGCTGAGGACGGAATCTGGGACCTCAAAGCCTCAGGCATAGAAGTCTTCTGCAAAACTGATCAAAGTCATGGGCCCTTTGGAATAGACCTAAAACAGACCTACTAGCTGTTTCCAAAATGGAGACCCCCCAAGTCTTCATCTCCAGCCTTTAGGTTCATGATTAATCAACAATTTGTCTGGCTTTATATGTTAACTCTCTTTTCAGCCACCAGGTTCCAGATGCTTCCTGATGCCAATCAGACTTCCCTGGACAGATGATCCCACCAGTGTGTAATGGAGCTCTGTTTCCTCAGAGCCCTGCCCCAGTAGGAAGAGAGAGAGAAACAGGCTGGGAGTGTGAATCGGCCTGCCAATGCTCATGTTCAGCGGGGAAGCAATGACAGAAGCCAGACCTTCCACCTTCTGCATCCCATAGTGACCCTGGGTCCATGCTCTCAGAGGGATAAAGAACAGGAAAGCTATCAGGGGATGGGATGGGATACGGAGCTCTGGTGGTGGGAATTGTGTGGAGTTGTACCCCTCTTATGCTATGGTCTTGTCAGTATTTCCATTTTTTTTCTTTTTTTTTTTTTTAGTATTTCCATTTTATAAATAAATAAATTAAAAAAATTAAAGTCTTTTGCAGAACCATTATGCTGTCTCCCCAGCGAAAGTTTCTATTCTACAATTTTCTTAAATATCATGTTCCTGATTTATCTGAAATGCAAAACTCCAGACTTTCAGAAGAAACTAACCAAACAGTAGCTGAAATAGAAAGTCAGTGTACTTCTCATATGGTGTTACAACCGACTATCCATTCACATACATGCAAGCCGTTTCAATACAAAGTATTCTATATTGATTAAGAAGAAACATGTTGATATCTTCTTTGATTTCTGAAAAAAAAGTCTGAATAGTTCTGATCTTCTAATTTGGTTCAAATATGCATTACTTAAATAGAAGACTGAATTAATAATTCCATTTCCTCTCGAAGTAGGGCTTCATGCGGAGCTGAGTGTTCCTAACAGAATCAGTTACATTATTTGCAAGGCTCCCTGAAAAAGACAAATTTAAAATTTTGGAAGAAATTACCCTTTTCTTCTTTCATTTCTTATGCAGGCTATCTATAATGTCTGAAGGTCTCTCCTCTGGGGGGCCAGGCTGTGGTGCGGCTGGCTGAGCACATGCATTACAAAGCACAAGGACCTGGGTGCAAGCCCCGACCCCCAACCACAGGGGGAAAGTTTCATGTGTAGTGAAGCAGTCCTGCAGGTGTCTCTCTTATTACCTACTTATTTTTCGATGTCTCTGTCTCTATCCAGTAAATACTAATTAAAAATATTTTAAAAATAAAAAATTTAAAATAGCTATCTTTTGGATGAGACAGGCAACTGACAAGAGCTGGCCTAGTCAGGGCGGACTGAGGAGACAATTACTTAAGTGTATTAACACTCATTAGCATTTCAAAATTTTTCATCAAGTAGCTCTTAACTTCTCAGTTACTTCTCTTGCCTCCTGAGATGTGCCTAACTCTTGTTCCATAAAAAGTCTTCTCGCTATTTACTTGTAACTCAAGAGTCATTCTTGCCTTTGGGGGATGTCTCACCTTTATTTAACTGTTATTATAACGACTTCATGAACTGCCAGCATTTCATAGTCATAACTAATTTTACAATCCCAAATTCCTCTGCTTGATTTAACAAATTTAGTCTTGAGATTTGGAATCAAGTAGTTTCTTCTTATTTTTGCATAACAAAAGTAAACTGGCAGGGGAAATAGCATAATGGTCAAACAAACAAACACCTTTCTTGCCTGAGGCTCCAAGGTTCCAAATTCAATCCTTATAGCTTCATGAACCAGAGCTGAGCAGTGCTCTGATCAAAGCCGTAACAACAACAAATAAAAGCAAGCATTCAAACAACAGAAAAAAAAAAAAAGTCTCACTACTAGATGACGTTCTGTACCTAGAATAATCAATCAAAAGAAAGTATTATGGGCCTGGAAGACCTTAACCTTTTTTTTTTTTTTTTTGGTTAAGAAACCTAATAAACAGCTTTTTGACGTTAGTTACTGAGAATGTTTTAAGTTCTGTACACTTGATAAAAAAGTCACAAAACTGTTTTAGCAGCTGACATTAATTGCTCAGGAAATAATGAATTTACGGACATGCCGCACAATAAACTATGGGAAACACTATCACTAGAGAATGAAAAGAAAGCCATTAAAGATACTCAGGATATATTATTTCAAACACAATTCTGGCAAACAGATAAAGAATGCTCTATCTTTCTGGTGTAACTGAACTGGCACTTTTGGAATCTCACTGAAGAGTCTGTCCAGGCAGAAAGCTACTGTTTCTGTTCATGTTTGTTTAAAAAAAAAAAAAAAAAAAAAGCAAATGCTTTGTATTAGCTCATACAGTTAATAACTTCCTCATTTATCAACATTTTGGCTCTAACGCAAACTTTTAAGAACTTATATTTAAAGATAACAAAGAAAAATTGAGATTTTAGTACCAGATGTCTGGGAAGATCCCATTTGGATTTGAGCTACTTAAATTTGCAATCATGTATTTATACATCTAACAGGGCTTCTGTTGCCTCCAGAATCAGAAAATTAACTAGCTTTGTAGCATCTTCCTTGATCTGCCACCCGTGCCCCGAGGATTAGAGACTCCACCTGAGCTTGTTTTACAAGCATAACAGAAAAAATTAATCTCTGCTGGCAGCACTCCCGCCGGGACACTGATGAATAATGATATCCCTCTTTGGCCGCCCTCTCAGTCCACTAGAAAAACCACTCTAACCCGGCAGCGTGGGTCTGCTGAAGTCATTCCAGCCGTGGATTATGAGGCAGTCAAGCATCCATCTGCTCCGTGCGAATCGGGAGAAAGCAAACACGCACTCTTCCGGCTGAAGCCACATTCAAACCCCACACTATCTTCTAGGAATACACAGACGTATGATCTGTCTGCATGTCTGTACGGATGTATCTATGTTTGTTTGATAACAGGCCACCACACATGCTGTAAATCCAAGGAACCCAGTTCTTAATACAGACAATTAAGTCTGTATTTCCCCCATGTTTAAACAGTGGAAGACAGAGCACATGTCCAATCGTCATAAAACATAGCTCTTAAGTTGGACATTCAGGTGGTACCAGTTAAAACTAAGAATTCAGAGCACAGTCTGAGAACACACCAGACATATACACCTTCTCATATTCTCAAAGGTAGCCACCAACTACTTATTTAGAGGAGGCTGCTTAATCAGTTGCTAAGTATCAATCAGTATTACATAGAGGACTGGTGGCTTTCAGCTTAATTTGGTTTTATTTTACTGACATGTTGATATAGGGCAGATCTAACTTTGGCCTTCTGCAAAAATGAAAGGACCCCTGCTTTCTGTCAACAGCTTATCAGGAACATCGTAGTGCTTTAATATACATATTCAGGGGGGTAGGGGGTACACAGGGTTAAGCGCACTTACTGCCAAGCACAGGGACCTGCTCAAGGATTCTGGTTCCAGCCCCCAGACCCCACCTGCGGGGACAGGGGACGGGGGTCACTTCACAGGCGGCGAAGCAGGTCTGCAGGTGTCTATCTTTCTCTCTCCCTGTCTTCCCCTCCTCTCTTAATTTCTCTGTCCTATCCAACAACAGCAACGACAGCAATAACAACAAAAATATGGAAAAATGTCTGCCAGGTGCAGTGGATTCATAGTGCAGGCATTGAGCCCCAACAATAACCCCGGAGGCCAAAAAAGAAAACACACACACACACACACACGCAATGGTGACTGAAGTTTATAATGACAGTTTCAGAAATCTGGAAGATCTTTATTAGTCTACAGAATTAGCAAACAAAGACTTCTCCATGACACTTAAAAGAATATTTTTGTAGCATTAAAGTTCCTTGACTTTTGAACCTGCATGGCATGTCTGTACATTTCACTAATAACCCTCACACATCATATTTCCAGTGTATATCTATGTCTGCTAATGACCCTCTCATCATAGTTCCAGTCCAGCTAAGGAAAACACAAGGCCAGCCTACTTTTACATTAGCCTACTAACACCCATGTCCTTTTGGGGAGTTCTTCTCAATAACAGCTTACTCACTTCCCCTCAATTGTAGCTGCGTACATTGGCTGCAAGATGGTCTCTGCTGACGCTTTACCCCTTTATTTCTCCTCCACCTTTACTGATTAGAAAAGTGAAAAGAATTCAGGGATCCGGCTGCTTCTGTGCTTCCAGCCTGGCAGGGCAATACACCGTTAACTCTGTCACTACTTCTGCAAGAAAGTTTATTATTGCTTCACCTGTCAGCAGATGACACCTGCTTGGCGTGTGGCTTACACATTTGCTGACACTGTTTAATAAATAACAGAAAACACCTAAAAAGATGCTGTGAAGGACATACACAGGAAGCTGATTTAGCTGCCAAGCTGCATTATTTCCCGGAATTACATACATTCGGAAATGTCACCTCCTGGTCTTTTTTTTTTTGGGGCGTCACTGGGACTTCACCACTCCATACTGACTGTTTTAGACACAACTACAGAGGCAGAGTTAGACAGTGAGAAAGATACACACCACAGCGCAGAAGCTTCCTTCATTCAGTGGGGACTGGACCCCAAACATGACAAAACAAGCACATTATCCAAATAAGCCACCCCCACCCCCTACCATGTGGCTTTGGGAGCCTTATACATGCGTTATAATCCTGAGTTGATGCTTTTATTCTTTTTTTCCCTTCCTTCCTTCCTTTTTTTTTTTTTCCCCTTCAATATTTTTACTTATTTACTATTGGTTAGAGACAGAAATTGACTGGGGATGGGGAGACAGAGACAGAGAGAGACAGAGAGACACCTGCAAGCCTGCTTCACCATTCGTGAAGCTTTCCCCCTTCAGTTGGGGCTTGAACCTGTGTCCTTGTGCGCTTTCAATGATGCACTTCAGCAGGTGTGCCACCACCTGGCCCCCTTATCCTGCTTTTCAGAGAGGCAGAGGCCCCACACAACACTGGTCCATAGAGTCTCCCCAGTGCTGTGGTAATCTTAGCTGCTGCTGGCAGGAACCCAGGCCTCAGACATGGCCAGGAACACACTCCCTCAACAGAGTTATCGACCTGTAGCTTTTTTTTTTTTTAAATCTTTTTATTTTTATTTTATTTTATTTATTATTGGATAGAGACAGAGAGAAATTAAGAGGGGAGGGGGAGGGGGAGACACAGAGAAACACCAGCAACCGTGCTTTACCGCTTGTGAAGCTCTCCCCCTGCAGGTGGGGAACAGGGGTTTGAACCTGGGTCCTTGCGCACTGTAATGTGTGTGCTTAAAACAGGTGTACCACCACCTGCCCCCCTTTTTTTCTTAAAACAAAATCTCAGGCTCATGCTTATATATTCTATTGGTATATATGCTAGCAGATATTGTTTGTAAAATAAGTGAAGTCTTTAAAAATGATGGATTAAAATAAAATTCATATGTGTAAATAGCTTACAAGTCCATATTTATGTGTTTTATTTGGTAAGAACAGATTTTTTTCTGCTTACATGTAAGTAAAAAAAAAAAAAACTGGGCACAATCATTTCTTTTAAAAAATATTTATTATTGGGAGTTGGGCTGTAGCGCAGCGAGTTAAGCGCAGGTGGCGCAAAGCACAAGGACCGGCATAAGGATCCCGGTTCGAGCCCCCCGGCTCCCCACCTGCAGGGGAGTCGCTTCCCAGGCGGTGAAGCAGGTCTGCAGGTGTCTGTCTTTCTCTCCCCCTCTCTGTCTTCCCCTCCTCTCTCCATTTCTCTCTGTCCTATCCAACAACAACATCAATAACAACAATAATAACTACAACAAGGTCAACAAAAGGGAATAAATAAATAAATATTAAAAAAAAAGATGCCTGCAGCACTGCTTCACTGCTCATGAAGCTTCCCCCCTGAAGGTGGAAAGTAGGGCTTGAACCATCCTTGCGCTTGATAACACACGCACTTAGCCGTGTGTGCCACAGTCTGGGCCCCGTACAATCATTTCTTACTGAGGCATCAGAAATTACTTGGCTTATAAAATATCACTAGACAGGAAATTCCATCCAGGCTCCTAACATGTACGTACATGCACACACACCCACCCCCCTCACACTCTCGTTAATTTTAGCCTTTCTTTCATAATGGGAAGACTATATCTTACGAGGAGTTGAGATGTTTTTCTTGATTGTTTTAAAATTATTCTCCTTCTTCAAAACTTTATGTTTAAGTGATGAGATGACATCAACACACTTGCCTTATTAGGATAGACTGTGAGGACTGGAATTACAAAAACCCAGGGAGCAGTACTTTGATAGCCAAAGTGAAATTTCTTTCTAGAGAGACTGGGCCAATGAAGACTGGACTTGGACATGTCACATCTCACATTAATCTTCCAATCAGAGTGTGTGTGTGTGTGTGTGTGTACCCACACATCTCCATGGTTCCTGGTGGTCATTTTTTTTTTCTCCCCATTTTCTTTCTTTTCTGATAGAGAGAAACAGAGAGGGAGTGAGAGGGAAAGTGAAAGGGACACCTGTAGCTGTTTTGCAACTTGAGCAGGTGGGGGCATGGCCTGCACTCAGGTCTTGGGTAGAGCACGTGCTCCGCAGGGTGCGCCACTGCTCAGATCCCCAATCACTTAGCGGACTTCAAAAATGGCCCTACTGGGGCGTGGCGGTGGCGCCCCTGGGGGAGCGCACGTTACAATGTGCAAGCACTGCCCCCGTCCCCACCTGCAGGGGAAAGTGTCGCGAGTGGTGAAGCAGGGCTGCGGCTGTTTCTCTCTGATTTTCCCCCTCTCTATCACCCCCTTCTCTCTTGATTCCTGTCTTTATCCATTCAATAAATAAAGATAATAAATTCTTTTAAATTCTATTTTTGTTTTCACTTATAGTTGGTTAATGCCTTTATGATAAATTTTTTTATAGTCGTTCACTTTGCTTCTCTGTCAAGGTATTTAAATTTATTATTTTCATTTATCACTAGAGTCAGAGTTGTTGATTGTTTTTCAATTTCAAATTAAAATACACTCATTTTGAAAAAATATTAGGGCTTTCAAAATTCTCTATAGAGAGCCATTCATATATTTTATTTGAGTGTAGACTGTTCATTTTCTACTGTAATTTCTTCAGCTCCTTTATGCTTTTTTTTTTTTTTCCTTGCTCTCTGGAGACATTTAACATTACTATTTGGCCTTAATGCTCATTTTTATTGTTATTTAAAATTTTTTATCAGTGATCTAATGGTGATTTACAAAACTATAAGATACTAGAGGTATATATAAACTATAAGATACTAGAGGTATATATAAACTATAAGATACTAGAGGTATATAGAAACTATAAGATACTAGAGGTATATAGAAACTGTAAGATACTAGAGGTATATAGAAACTGTAAGATACTAGAGGTATATAGAAACTGTAAGATACTAGAGGTATATAGAAACTGTAAGATACTAGAGGTATATAGAAACTGTAAGATACTAGAGGTATATAGAAACTATAAGATACTAGAGATATATAGAAACTATAAGATACTAGAGGTATATAGAAACTATAAGATACTAGAGGTATATATAATTCCACAGAGTTCCCACAACAGAGTTCTGTGTCCCCACCCCAATCCCTCCAGTGGAAACTGCAATAGTACTCCCAAAGTCACAGGTAAGGGTTGATTTTATATTTATATTTATCTATCTTTGTATATATAGATTTTTTGGGGCAATTTTTCTACAGTCCTGCCTTCCTTTCTTTTCTTTTTATTGTTATTAATTTATCTATAAAATAAAAATTATTGACAAGACCATAGGATAAGAGGGGTACAACTCCACACAGTTCCCGCCACCCAATCTCCGTATCTCATCCCCTCCCCTGACAGCTTCCCTGTTCTCTATCCCTGGGAGCCTGGACCCAGGGCCATTATGGGGAGCAGAAGGAGGGAGGTCTGGCCTCTTCAGCTGCTCTTCTCTCCCTTTCTACATCACACCTGCATCTGTTACTACTTCTGAGTGGTCCTCCCTTTTCCCTCTTCTCTCTCAGATAAGTGAAACAGCGCCTGGCCTCCTCTGGTGTTTTCCAGATTCGCATCAGTGATGGTATAAAGCAAGATTCCTGGTGACCTGCCAGGCTGAGCGTCACTGACGGGACACAGACAACCTGGGACTCATGGCTGGGTTGTACGCAGTATCTCTTTATTCATGCAGGACACAGCACAATCTAAGCTGAGCTAAGCTAAACTAAAAACTAAAACTCACAATGCTGTCTTTATATATACTTCCCAAGTAGGGTGTGAACAGGATGTGACGTAGAGAGGGTGGAGAGAAAAGTGACTGGTGAAAATCAGGGTGTGAAAAGGAGAGGGGGCGGAGCAGGTGAGAATTCTACCACTGAACCACCAATGCCCTGGAGGGAGCGTGGTGCTTTATGTAAATGTAAAAGTGATTTATGTAAATAGACCGCAGCTTTGAGTGGGATCAAACCAATCCCTATACAGGCATACTGGTGCTTGGTTAAGCAGAAGCCAGGGGGAGCTGGCATGCTACCCAACAGTGACCCATGTTTTGGGTGCCAGTAGAACTGGGGTCCGGAGCCCGCTGGCCATCCTCCCCCTCCCCCTGGGAGTATGGAAGTTCTTTATGGGGGAGCAGAAGGTGGGAGTTCTGGCTTCTGTAATTGCTTCTCTGCTGGACATGGGTGTTGACAGGTGGATCCACACCCCCACTGACTTTGATTTCTTAGTCTAGAATTAATTCTTCTACATGCTGTAACACGGGACTCTAACTTGAGTCCCCCCCCCCAATGCTACATAATTCACCCAACAATATTTATTGACCAAGGCATCTCTTAACCAATGGTTTCATCAAAGCTTTTTTTCTTTGGTTAGGGCTTCGCCTGGAACAGTGAGATGGACCCTGACCGATCTGTGAGGACTGCCTGGGCGTCGGGGAGAAGGAAGGAAAGCCTTTTGGGGTGTGGAATGGCAGCAGCTTTATGGAGCAAGAGGGGAAGAGCAGTTGCTGAAGGAAGCTTTTCTCACTCCAACCTGTACTTCAGCCAGACTCAGAAGACTCACTTCGGATGGCTGGCTAAGGGGGTCTGAATTCATTTTGCAAGGCCTTATTTATTTATTTATTTATTTATAACAGAAGAGGACAATGACATTTGTCCTATGTAGATAAGATTTCTATTGTTTACAGTGACCACTAGGACATGTTATCAATACTGAAATACTGCATTTAAAGAAAAATAGCAGTAACAGAAATGAGTGCTTATCAATATATTGAGGCTTTACACCCACTATCCTTTTTTAAAAAAAAAATTATATTTACTTATATTATTTTCCCTTTTTATTGCCTTTTTTAAAATTGTTGTTGTTGTTATTGATGTCACCGTTGTTAGATAGGACAGAGAGAAATGGAGAGAGGAGGGGAAGACAGAGAGGGGGAGAGAAAGATAGACACCTGCAGACTTGCTTCACCGCCTGTGAAGCGACTCCCCTGCAGGTGGGGAGCCAGGGGCTTGAACCGGGTTCCTTACACGACAGTCCTTGCACTTTGTGCCACATGCATGTAACCTGCTGCGCTACTGCCCGACTCCGTACACCCACTATCCCATTTAATCTACCTCTTTATTTTAAGATTAAGATGAAGTAATGCCTTGTGTCTTTATGCATCAGAAATACTGAGCTTTGGAAAAAAATGTTTTGTAAATACCAAGCCATTTGATATGGTTCCCCCAGTGCCAAGTTAAATACTGTAACACTCACTTAATTGATCAGAAAGAGAACCAACTAAATACCACAGCCCAATTTAGCATCAGCATTACTAATGAACTAAATTAAATTGACCAGAGCTTCAACAGCAATTGAATAAAGAGATTTTTTTTTTCCCAGATGAATATATGCCTAGAAATAGCCAATTAGCTTTTCTCCCAGCCGGGTTCCCCGTGGTTGCCTGGCTGTTTTACAGCTCTCTGCTGAGTCCCCAAAGAAAGAACATTTTTTTCTCTTCTAACTAGTGTGGCTCCCTCACAGATTTCAAGCCCAAGTTCCTAATTCAAAGAAGTGCTGGTCCATTTGCACAGCATCTTAGAGAAGGAATAATCACCTAGCCATAATCACTATTACTATTCATAATTACTTTTATGAGTTCTCCTAATTACAAAGTGGCTTTTAACAACTATAAATAGATGAGCACTATTAAGAGTGCAGACACTGGTCTGGAAGCCGGGGTGATGTCTCATGAAAGAATCACAGCGCTGTCTTACTCGGAGGTCGGATGATGTGGCAGTGGAGAATCGTTACTTTTACAGACTCTGTCACTCTCCCCGTGGACATTAACAGCCAGAGCCATGGCCTCCAGTAAAATATTAACCCGAGGCAAAGAGTAGACAAGAGACATGGGAAAGCAACCCAAGAGAAAAAACACTGATCAAAGGATGCCAAGAACATATCCAGTAAAGGGTACCTGCTAGGGTAGGGGCAAAAATTATACTACGGATCATTAAGGGAAGCGCGATTCTGTATTTTTCATTTTTTCCAAATCACTAATAATGACATTAAAAAGTTTCATATTGAAATTAATAAGGGCAACCTTTATTATATAGAACTCAGTAAGGTATCAGGCCATCGATATACTATATATATTTGCGTGCGTATGTGTGTGTGTGTGTTATAAAAATATGCAGAGGTATATATAGTTTTTTATCACATAATAAATTTAAACTCAAGCATAAGACAAAACAAAATCCTATCTAGTCAAGGTCAGGTATTTTCAAACACATACCTTTCTACTTCTAAAGATCCATATACTGACCCCAAGGCAAGTATGATTGCACGTTTATGAATAAATGAGGAAACTGAAGCTTATGCAGAGGTTAAACGGCCTGCCACTTCCACAAAGAAGTGAAACTATTTTTCCTACATGCAAATACTGTATTCATTCCATCACTCTACTCAATCCATCATGATTTCAGTTTATTAGTAATTTTTGGTTCAATTTCAGCTGATAACCTTGATTCTTAGTTTATGAAAAATTAAAAGAACCAGAAGAGAACTTCATTATTCGAACACCCAGTGCCAACTCTGTCTCTTCTCATATTGTAATGTATGAATGACTTGTTTCTTCATATAAGCATTTATTCTTTTTTCAAAATATTTTAAAAATACATTCCCCTCCTGCTTCAGAACCACTACTAGTCACAAACCAAACTGCTACAGCATGTTAAAACACTGAGCTGATAATTCTCTCTTCAGAACAATATAAGGATCATTGTATAGTTATATTTCTTTTCTCTACCTTCTCAAAACTCATTCTTTTGAATTCTTTCAGATCAAGTTTTAGTTGCTCTCACTCCATTAAAATTACTCACTAAAAACACTCAGGATTCCCTGCCCCCCCCCCCCCCCAGAGTTGGGGCTTCCCATATATGCGTGTTTTCTTCATTGCTTTGGGCTGTGTTTCCATTCAGAAACACAGACGGACAGAAGCAGAGACACCCCAGCACCGCAGCTCCCGTCCAGCGCCAGAGCACCCCCCCCCCCGTGTGGCCTGCCCTCCCCAGAGAGCAGCCTGTCCTGCCCGACCTGCGTTTTCAGCTTAGCAAACCCTCCGTCTCATTTCACTCTCTCTCAACCGTCTTAACTAACCGAACAACTATCTTCCAGTGGTACTTCTCCCCACCTGGCTTCCAGGACAGTGCGCTTTGCACAAAGCTTTCTGTGTCACACACAGGCAGTCCTCACTCGGTCTCTGTGAGCTCCATCCCCTGCACAGTGCGCTTTGCACAAAGCTTTCTGTGTCACACACAGGCAGTCCTCACTCGGTCTCTGTGAGCTCCATCCCCTGCACAGTGCGCTTTGCACAAAGCTTTCTGTGTCACACACAGGCAGTCCTCACTCGGTCTCTGTGAGCTCCATCCCCTGCACAGTGCGCTTTGCACAAAGCTTTCTGTGTCACACACAGGCAGTCCTCACTCGGTCTCTGTGAGCTCCATCCCCTGCACAGTGCACTTTGCAGAAAGCTTTCTTTGTCACACACAGGTAGTCCTCACTCGGTCTCTGTGAGCTCCATCCCCTGCACAGTGCGCTTTGCAGAAAGCTTTCTGTGTCACACACAGGTAGTCCTCACTCGGTCTCTGTGAGCTCCATCCCCTGCACACTCTTTCGGCACCTCAGCATGCCAGAGTTCCCAGAGTCACCCTTCAGGCCTCTTGTCAACACAGTTTCAGCACTGAGCACTTGAGTACCACCCAGTTGCTTCTTGCCAGTGTCCTTACACACAGTCTTCTTTACATAGCCTCAAAGAACAGCGTCCTTCAGCTGCGCAGATAAGAGACGGCATCACCTTTACTTGCTAACAATCCATGTGAGTTTCTCTTGGTGCAATCTGAACAACTTTCTGACTCTACCAATATTCACCATTCTACTTCTGACCACACTACCCGAGTCACCATTTCTCCTCATCTGGACTTTCTACAACAATTATTTCTTTTTAAAAAATATTTATTTATGTATTCCCTTTTGTTGCTCTTGTTTTATCGTTGTCGTCATTGTTGGATAGGACAGAGAGAAATGGAGAGAGGAGGGGAAGACAGAGAGGGGGAGAGAAAGTCAGACACCTGCAGACCTGCTTCACCGCCTGTGAAGTGACCCCCCTGCAGTTAACCTGCGCTTAACCTGCTGCGCTACCACCCGACTCCCTGATGATTATTTCTTTACTAAGGAGCCAGAGTGGGATTTTTAGATTAAATTCTATCACACTTCTAAACAAAAGTCCTTCCAATGACGTCTCTGAACACTTAACACTCAAGCATCTTATCGTGACCGCAGGTGACTCTGCCGTGATGCCTTGCCTCCCCACTAGTCTCTGAATCCGACAGGGGCTCTTACTGGGAGCCTTTGCAGCCTGTTCCGTGCCTAGAACTTCTTTCCCCAGCTTGTCACACGAGCTGCTCTCAGCTAGGCCTTCTGCTCAAAACAGCTTTCCTTAGTTACAATGGAGAACAGGGGTATTTTTATGATTATCTTTTTCTTTTAAAATAACACGTAGTTATACGCACTGGCTGTTGGGGAGGTTAGCATGCTTGGCATTCCTTTTGCTCTGTCGCGCAGGAGTGACAATGATGATCACTACTAAGTGAGGGAGTAACGATGATCTGAGCTGTTCTACCTGCTCGACCGCAAGGCCCTCATCTGGAATCCTTAAATTACTGAGATAAAGAAGAAGAAGAAGAAAAAAAATTTCTAGCATAATGCGAATGATATTTAAATATTTACTCAATGCTAAAAGTTTTCACTTCTTGCCACTTGTTCATGTTTATGCAAACTATTTATTTACTGTGTGTGCATGTGAGTAAATAGATGAGAGAGAGATATGGAGGGGGGAGAGAAAGGGAGAGAGAGAGACAGAGAGAGAGGGAGAGAGAGGGAGAGAGAGAGAAGGAGAGGGAGAGGAGAGGGAGAGAGGGAGATGGAGAGAGAGGGAGAGAGGGAGAGAGGGAGAGAAAAAGAGAGGGAGAGGGAGAGAGAGGGAGAGAGAGAAGGAGGGAGGGAGAGAGAGAGAGAGAGAGAGAGAGTGAGCGAGCTGCTCAGTCACATGGGCTAGGGTCTCACCACACCCAAAGCAAGTGTTCTGCTTGCTACTATTTGCTGCTTGTCCTGTCTGTTTTCCTTTTAAGTCTAAACTGTGTTCCGCTTCCTTAACTGGTGTGACCAGTGGTCAGAATCTGGGGAGCGCATTTTCCTTGCCACAGGACGGAGACTCCCATGTGTTTTCGCCATGTCACACTTTATACGGCCCGACAGTTCAGCGCTGCTGTAGCATCGAGTAAAGCACAGTGACGGTGGGTGACCACAGTGATGGTGTGGCTCCTTCAAAAGCAGACCCCCTTGGGGGTCTGTAAATACGACTTGACTGACATGCGCCATCCGTGATCATGTCTATAGTAAAAACATGTATCTGAGTGGAGTCTTTCCGTAAACGCTCTGCACAGAAACGGTCTGCCGGTGTTTGGGGATTTGATCCGTCTAACGGCCAAGCTGTGTGGCCACCAGCAGCAAGCACGCACTCCCGTGTGCAGGGGCCTGGATTCAATCCTGGTACCGAGCGGAAGGGGGGAGTCTCCTGAGTGGTGAGGTAATGCTGCAGGTGTCTCTCTGCGTCCTCTGGGGGGGGGGGTTTCAGGTCCTGGAACACGAAGGCAGAGGAGGACCCAGTGGGGGCTGAATTGTTATGTGGAAAACTGGGAAATGTTATGCATGTACCAACTGTTGTATTTTACTGTTGGCTGCAAACCAGTAAGTTTCTCCAATAAGGAAACTGAAAAAGCCAAACGGCTACCGGGAGCAGTAGGTTCTTCCTGCAGGGACTGCATCCCACGGGTAACCGTGGTGGCAATTAAAAATACAATAGTGACTGAAGAGAGAGCATTATGTTTACACGGAAAGACCTTGTGCCCGGGCAGCGACCCCAGGTCCACTTCCCTGCACCACCATAAGCCAGATTTGAGCAGCAGTGCTCTGACAAAACAAACAAACAAAAACCAGTCAAATTAAAAAATAAAACAAAATAAAAGCCAATCTGGTGACTCTTACTTTTGGGGAAGGTAACAGCAACAGTTTTTTTTTTTTTGCCTGGAAGGCTGAAAATGATGAAACATTTCCCGAGCATACATAAAGCTACATTAAGCAACGACAGCAGGCAGAGGCAGACATACTCAGCATAAACATATTCATTTGTTTTCTGCTCTAACACAAATATCCTCAAACACCATCAGACTTGACAGCAATAAAAACGAGAAAATGACCACATCCAATTCCAGCGATGCTTCCCCAAAGGGAAGGCACAGAGATGACCGACCTGCACAGGAGAAAGCACCTTTGCCATGCCGATGCAAACAGAGATGGCGGCAGTATGTCACCTCACACCAGAAGAAGGACACACATCAAAACGTGTTCTGTGGGTGTGACAAGTGCTGGCGACAGAGTGGAGGCAAAAGGAAGCGCATGCACTGTCGATGGGAATGTCGATGGGAATGTAGGCTGGTATACAGGCTGGACCACTGCTCGGTTGTGGATATAAGATGAAAACCTTGCCCTTTCTACAACATGCAGAGGGCTGATCAGTGAGGTGAGTAAGAACAAGAAGACACTACTGGATGACGTCCCGCACGAGAGGAGCAGAGGAACAAAGCAAGGCAACTGGCAAGGATGATCCGAAATCAGCGTGTGGATCGTGAGCACAGAACTGAAGTCACCGTGAGCACAGAACTGAAGTCACCGAGGGACAAAGCGGCTGAAGGGGTGGAAGGGGCTCAGTGGACTTATGTGGTGGCGAGCGGTGATGGCAAAGATTGACAAGGGGCCGCACTTGAACCCGAACACAGAAATGGTCTTGTGAATCGGTGCTACCTCAAACACACACACACACACACACACACACACACACACACACACACACACACACACACAGAGTCTGTTCTTTCATTTCCTTCTTAATCCTAAGGGCACTAAATAGATAAGATTTATAAAATTGTAACAGACACGGACAAGTTAAAAGTTTGAAGAGTGAGCATATATCCTTTATATCTACTTTGCTTTGTAAGCTTAAAAAGGGAAAACTGAGATGCACAAAGAGGATAAACAAAAGTACAAAGACGAGGAGTGTGTGTGTGTGTGCGTGTACGTGTGCGTCTCAATGCAATGGTTAAGCGAAAAGACTTTTGTGCCGGGGCAGGGTGCTGGCAAACCTGGTTGAGTGCAGGTTACGTGCACAAGGACGTGGGTTCAAGCTCCCAGTCCCCACCCACAGGGGGAAAGCTTCATGAGTGGTGAGGTAGGTCTGCAGGTGTCTCTCGATCTCCCCCTTCCTTCTCAATTTCTGTCTCTATCCAATAAATAAGTAAAGATACTAATTTAAAAAAAGCCTTTTGTGCCTGAGGCTCCCAGGTCCAATCCCTAGCAACACCATTAAAAAGCCTGAAGTGATGAATGTTCTGGTTTCTTTCTCATTAAAATAAAACAAATAGAAAGTGTATTTATTAAAAGAGCAAAGGGAAGAGAAAGACAGGCTGGGAGTATGGATCAGCCTGTCAACACCCATGGTCAGCGGGGAAGCAATTCCAGAAGCCAGACCTTCCACCTTCTGCATCCCACAATGACCCTGGGTCCATGCTCCCAGAGGGATAGAGAATGGGAAAGCTATCAGGGGAGGGGATGGGATACAGAGTTCTGGTGGTGGGAACTGTGTGGAGTTGTACCCCTCTTATCCTATGGTCTTGTCAGTGTTTCCTTTTTATAAATAAAAGAAAAAAGGAAACATATAAATACAATAAAAAAAAAAGAGCAAAGGGAAAAACAGGGGAAAGATATTTAAAACGTTGTTGGTGATAGAATTCTAATTTCAACCTATCCTTTTCCTAACAGAGTCAAGATTTCATATTTTGTTTCTAAGATGAGATCTTTCTCTCTTGGAGGAAAACAACAACCAGAAATAGGAAGGGTGGGGAATAACAGGCAGAGTGCAGGGCTTGCATGCATGAGGTCCTAAGTTCAATCCCCAGAACCATCTACGCCAGAGCTGTAATCTGATATCTCGCTTTCCAAACAAATAAACAAACCTTTAAAAGAAAAAACAAAAATGAGGGGATGATGATGTACTGGGTTGTCGGAAAAGTCGTGACACATTTTTGCCAGAAGAATGTAGAAAAAGCTATGCCGTGACTGGACAGGGCATCGCTGCAGTGTGTGCACAGTACAGGGTTAAGACTATTCCCATTCCACCAAAGGAAAAATCAATGTTGTGGGCCTTCCTCTCTCTAGTTCTCTCTGTTTCTATCTATAAGTTAAAATAAAAACAAAACTAAAAAATAAAAGTTAAAAAAAAAGGGGGAGAGGGCGTTGGCATCCTGGTCTATGATGGTGAGCAAGAACTCGGGATGGAGGTGAGAGTGTTGTGTAGAATCCAGTCACGGGGAGGTGAGAAGTTATGCCTGCGTGTCAACACCTGTGCTCTGAATAACATTACTAGAGACAGAGAGAGGGCGAGAGGGACAGAGAGAGAAACTAGGTGACAACAGGAAAGCTATCAAAGCTACATATACTTTGGTATCTAAACTCATCCTTTTTCTAAATACCTTTACTGTGGAAATAATGCTTCTTCACAAGACAGCTGTCATGTGACCGCACTTTGTTACCTCCACCTGATAGATGCCTGTGTCAGTTAACAACCCTTAATGATTACGTTGGTGGCCAAGTACTAAGCTCACAGTACTATTTGATTAAGCCATTAAGCACTTAGTCATTGACAACTGTTATTCTATGGAACTGTTGAGGAGGTCAAAAAGTAACTAAAGATGGGGGGAAAAAATCCAAAAAACCCCCCAAAACAACAAACCAGGGCACATCTCAAGTGATTATCACAAACACATTTTATGCTCATCAAAACATCATCAGCTAAAAAAGCTTCAGGGCAATGTACTAAATCACAAGAGGCGTATCTTACATCGAGACCCTTTGCCAGAAAAATATTTACGTTTTCTCTGTGCTAAGGAAAGTTTTTAAGTGCAAAATACTAAGTAGAAGCTAGGAATACAAAGGAGGACGGGGAAGGTCTCAAAGGAAAGGAAACCAAGAGACGTAGAAAAATACTTTCTTTCCTTCCTTCCTTCCTTCCTTCCTTCCTTCCTTCCTTCCTTTCTTTCTTTCTTTCTTTCTTTTTTTCTCTTTTTTTTTTTTACAAGACATTTGCCATCTGTGCCTCTCTGAAAGATGGCAGGCAGCTCCTCAGCCTGGGGTGAGGGAATCTCTCCTCACAAGCCCTGGAAGACCTCCCATTAGGTTCCCCCACTAGGAAGATAAAGAGCAGCAGATGGGATCCTGTGACTGTCAGGAGGTGATTTGGAAATGGAAGGCCACGAGGTTGGTGGTGCTCACTGTTACTCAGTTAACCTTTCCTTCCTTTCATCTTTCCTTTAATGAACTCTTTAATTCCACATGCTGGGTCTCCCGACAATGCCATTTTTTTTCTGTGTGGTTCGTGCTTTTATTTTAATACACTTTTTGAATTTCTCTTTTACAATTCTTGTTTATGGTTCTAATCCCCGTTCTAAGGAAGATGCGTTTGCAATTCTGTACCAAAAGATTTGGACCTGTGTTCCACCAGGGCACAATCCCAAGTGTAAACAATGCCGTGTTACTCAAAGTCTCCTCGACACAGACATAGGCAGAGCAGACGCGAGTGGGGTGCCTTTGTCCAAAGCGACACGGAGGACCCAGCAACCTGGGGATTGCCTGCAAGGTAAACTTCTCACTGCTCTGGTAGTTTGTGAATGTCTGATGGATCTATTTCAACATTAACACATGGCCTTTCAGTCATTGTTTTTGTCTGTAGAAAAATGAGAGACATTTCAAAGTGAGTGTCTGATATATAAGTATGATCTTAACTTTCTGTGTAGTTATGACAGCCATAACAAGAGAATTCAATGTTTTAGAAAGTATATTAAAGATTCTAGACACAGAATATATTCTAGTATATGCATGCTTTAGCTTAGTTATTAATACTACAGTAAGTATATTCTGGAGAGTCTATCAAACACATCTTCCCTACCTGACATCTCTTCACTGCAATTACTGATTTAAAACAGATAAGCTCCTAAAAGTCCGTGGCACAAATCAGACCATTGCTCTTATTTGTCATGACGCCAGTCCTTTCTGCTCGAGACTTGGGCTTTAGTGCCAACATCATTAAGGGATTCTTCAAATCACTTTTTAAATGTCCTTCTCCCCCAGGATTTTCACTTATATCTAATTAGACTACTTACTCCTTGCCATGTAACCCCTGTTGCCAAAACTGCTAAATGCTTCAATAAGTAGGGAGAGGGCTTCAATGGAGCAAGACAGATGTGATGTCACCAGTTAACAATACAAGTGTGAAGCAGCTGCCTTAATTATGAAGCTTATTAATTCATGGTGTGAAGAAAAAAAAAAAACCTTGGCAATAGTTCCTATAAAATACCTAACCTTTCGAAATAGCGTCATATTATCTAAAACTTAGAATATATGTTTTCAATGAGGAATACTGGAGCATTCTTTTGCTAGTAATTAACATCTGCACTTAGTACCTCTAATTTTAAGTGACAAGGTCACATATAACTTTAAAAAAATAACTTTACTTAATAGACTTCTAGAAAGCACATATCCCAATAGTTCAATGCTACATTAGACATTGAATGATGGGATACAGATCAATTATATATAGAATAAAAAGTCAGGTATATATATAAAAAAATTAAGGTAAAGGAAAACAATTTCTAAGAACCTGGACAAACTTAACTAACTTGAATTTTATTTTATTTTTTGTTTTTTTCACATCAACATTTACCAAGAAGAGCTGTTTGACAGTTTCAGTGTATAAATGTTCTTGGCATGTGACGGGTACTCAATAAGAAGTAACTATTCAATATTATGTTTTCCATGGATGGGAGGACAAGACTTAAACGGGGTAGTACTAGAGAAGAAGATCAGTGGAGTGAACTAGTCTGAACATAGTCTTTTACTTTACAACTAGAACTCTGTATTTTACACTTAAAGAAAAAAAAGTCTAACAACAGAAACCCAGAAACAATTTAATTCCTGAAGTAGAAAGTAGCATTAAAAGCAAAGCAATGTCTCAAAAAAGCTATTACTAGAGAAAAAAAAATGGCGGAAGTGTGATGCCTTTGTCAATGTTGGCTGACTGGAACATCTACTTACACTGCAGCAATAAAGCAACAGAAGTAATCAGTACTTGAAATTACAACAGACTAATATATTGTGAAAAAAAAAAAGCGCAAATAAAAAAAAATCACAACATTCTGAAGGGTGAAAATATTCTCAAAGTATCGAGTATGTCAAGAAGAAGGTAGACCATGAAAACAGTATGCGTTCAACTATGATCGACTTTTCTGGTGTGTTAAGGAATGGCCGCCAACGGGAACTCACATGTGACCATTACAATAGCTTCACTTTCCCTATAGGTCTGTTAGTGCTTTCTCAGTAATATTTCAATGTGGACCCTCTGAAGTGATGCTTTCGGTCGGTCTCTATCGTATGCATCGGCTAAAGCAATAAATTCGCTGACGTCTACAGGGTCAGGCAGAATTTCTTGCTGTGTGAACAAGTCACTGTGTTCAAGATCCCAAGCTCCATTTGTACAGTCAATGATTCTAGTTTCAGTTATACTGGCTCAAAGCCTGCATCTATCCTGATTTCGTACCTGTACTTAAATGCCATAGGATCTATAGCGCAAAGGCAACTGCTTATTTTCTGTCATGTGAGTGGCTTACTGTGAGCCCACGCAGACTTTATTCCTGATGTTCTCTGGTATGAAGGCTAGCAGAGACGTACACAGCAAAGTTCTTGACTGGAAAGATGGACGTGAAGGAAGAGAACATTCCACCCTGCGCTCTGAGGCTTCTGTTTTTATGTGGGGTATCATCTTACTGCGATTCTTAAGAGCATCATATGCCACATGCCTTTCATGATTTATTACTGCAATTCACAGCTATCTGTAATACACAAAAACACCCTCCCCCCCCCCCAAGTAAAATCCAGTATTTTATCGTCTTGCTCATAGAAAGAGCCTCACACATTGTGGACATATAATCAAAATTTCTGGAAGAGTAATTATGTTGTTTGTGGGTAGAACTGTAAACCATGACTTAAGTAAGCAAAAAGTCAGAGCACTACTTCCCTATATGTGGCGTCAGGGATGTCTGCAAAGAACGCCCTGTTTGCTGAGATCCACCCTACTGCTAAACAGTGCCGGCCATCACAGTAAGGACAGAACATTTAAGTTATGCACGCTTCAATATACGATGATTGTATTTTTCCACTACGGGTTTTGGTCCTATGTGTTTCTACTACTCCTAGTGGACTAGACAACGATACACAGAAAGAAGAGAGGACGGACACCACAGCACGGCTCCACGGCTCCTGAAGCCTCCCCTGGCGTGGTGTTCCCGTGTGGTGGTTGGGGGCTCAAACCCCAGTGCTCACATGTGGTAAAGTGTGCGTTCTGAGTAGAAATGGTCCTACTCTATGGCCCAGCAATGCTTCTCCTGGGGATTCACCCAGAGAACGCAAAAACAACTGTCCAAAGAGATTTACGCACACTTATTCACCACAGAACAATTCGTGATAGCCCGGACTCACAAGCGACTCAGTTGCCTAAGGACAGATGAGTGGTAAATACAATTGTGGTGTATATAGTGGAATACTACTCAGCTGTTAAAAATGCCTCATTTTGGATAGAACTTGCTGTTAAATGTTAATCATGTCAGGAGAGATTAGACAATACTGGATGATCTCATAGGTACCATTGAAGACACATGAACAGGAAGAGAAAATACTAGACTGGGTGCTGTGTACCTTACCAAAGCAAAGGACTCTGGGGAGGGACAATGAAAGAGGGGACAAAAACACAAATGAAAATATGAAAAATGAAACTCAATGCAAAAAGCACCAGTGGATAAAATTTTAAATGGAGTATATGAGGCCATCCAGGTTTCTGAAGTCAATTCCATATTTTCTTTACTATGTGAAATTATTTCCCTATTCAAATTGCAGAATTGCAATGATGCCATATTTATACACACACACACAAACACACAAAATGATGAATAAGTAAAATGCCAGTTATATTGGAGAAATAAAGAAAAAAAAGAAAACACCTGCATTCGATTCCGTCCATTCTGACTGCCAAGATGCTTCTTAAGTTTAATTTGTTTCATTTCCTAGTATAAGGAAGAGTTTACTTATCTGCCAGATGAGAAGCTGATTACCTCCAACGTTTGGCCAAATGCCAGGTAAGGTTACTATACAACCATTCTGCAGAATGCCAGGTTGGCCCCGGCACCCCACCAGCAGAGGACAGGAACCTGTTACCCTATAGTTACTTCTGGTTTATTTTTTCTATGACGATAATCACATCGTTAAATATTCAGAGGAACTCAAACGCTTTTTGAACATAATTCACGTGTTATCATGAATACATGAAACAAAACCCCAACGTTAATTGTAGCCTTAGGAACGAGAAGACTTTATTCACTGAGAAATATAAATTGATTAAAAGACACAGGAAGTTCAAAGTAATATTCAAGAGAATGGAAGGTTTTCAGTTGTGTTCTTTTCAGAGTGCTACACATTCCATTTAAAAATGATCAGTAAGCTTGGAAAAAAAGATTTAAGAAACATCAATGACTGTATCTTTGTCAAAGGAGGTGCTAATCTTAGTTATAATAATGAACTGTTAAAAGCAATATTGCATCACTACATATTATAGTGACCAAAGCAACAGTACTGGACACCAGCCTTGAGACGTTAATCCCAGCCTCACTGCACTGCTTTGTCCCCTTGTGCTTACACTGTTGCATCACTACTGTCTGATTGCTTATTTCCTTCCAGTTTCAAAAGCACAAGGAGACTGATGTGTGTTTCTGGAGGTGAAAGCTGTGGGGATAAGAAGGCTATGTGAACCATTTGTGGGGTGGACGCACACATACACAAACTATCAAAAACCCACTTCTCAATGTAAGCATGATTTCTAGAAATTCTAAAATGCCTTCAGACACAATCTTGCTTTCGTATTTAATTTTTTTCTTTTTTTTGTGTGGTAGTCAGAGGCATGTTCTCCAGTGAATTGAGAGAATAATCCCTAGAGAAGTCATCAACCGTATTACCTGGACATCCTCTTGTCAGTGGACATTCTGTCATTCTAGTGCCTTGGATCCTCATTAAAAAAAGAAAGTCTGAGAATTACAGAGACACCGCCTACAAAGGCAATCATAAATAGATCCTTGGACTAAACACCACAGACGACAAGATTATAGCACTGCTGTTGTACACTTCACTAAAAAGATACGCTGAAAAAAAACTGTATGAATACATTGTTGAGTTTATCTTACAAATATCTGCAGACAACTTGTTTTGTTTAGCTTTTTAGAAAAGAGTTAACCTTTGATTCCGGACAGTATGACAACGGAAAGAAAGAAAGAAGCTGTTAGAAAGGCTGTGGGCAGACCCATCTTCTTAATCAATGGTTTTGCAACACAGACGACTAAGTTTAATTTCCTGGCATAAAATACAGTTTTTTGGGGGTTGGGGTAGACGGGGAATTTTAGCAGGGTAGTGGTGGGGGAACCAGTATATAGCAGGCATCAGGATTTTATAAACTTCCTCTACAAATAATGTTCCTTCGGTATCATGTGGGAGATTTTTCTACCTTCCACTGTTGGTCTGCTTCTAAATTCTGCTTCTAAGACCCCTTCTGTTGCATTGCTTGACTGTGGTCTATTTACATAATCATTGTTTTCATTGGTTTAATCCCCACTGATTTCTGCACTTTTTCCTTCTCCCCACCCCCTATCCTATGTACTTCCTCTTCCTGACACTTCCACTTCCACCTCAGGAGACATATAGGACATCTTTGTGATTAGAGCTAGCTAGATCACACTGCATCCCCGCTCAATAAAGATTGAACTGCGTTCCCAGCTCAGCCATGAGTCCCTGGTCATCTGTCTCCGGCCCGTGAAGCTAGCCCAGCATCCATCCGGCGCCGAGAGTCCTAGAGTGTCTCTCCCACGAAGCTAGACTGGCATTCCACCCCTAATGTGTGTACACACATACGCATACTAGTTTGTGCATGGTAGGGAGTCGGCAGAGGATAGGAGGGGCCCTTCCCCACCGATGTAAAGGCAGTGCCACAAACAGGTATACACTCAAATGCACCTGCTATTACTACGTGTGCTTTCAAGGAAGACAAGTACTTTAAATATCAGGTTGATTCAGTACGTGCATCGGAGCTGGTAAGTAAAAAAGAAAAATTATATCCTCAAGTCTCAAGATAAAATATTGGGTTGTCAGAAAAATCATGATATATAGTGGGGCATACCTGGTTAAGCACACACATTACAGTGTGTAAGGCCCCAGGTTCAAGCCCCCAGTCTCCACCTGCAGGGGGGGTAAGCTTTCAAAAGCCGTGTAAATCTCTCTTCTCCTTCCCACTCAATTTCTGGCTGTCTCTATCCAATAACTAAATATAATAAAGAATAAGGAAAAAAGGTCCAGATGCTTGTGCCAATTAGAAAGCCAGTATTCTACTGTATTTCATCTTTTCCTAAGACTAATCCTGTTTCTAGGAATCTCTAGTTAGGTCATAATGGAAACCTAGAAAAGAATTCCTTTGTTTAAGCAAAGCACGACTCAGCTCTGGCTTATGGTGATGTGGGGGATTGAACCTGGCACTTTAGAGCCTCAGGCACGAGAGTCTGTTTGCATAACCATTGTGCTATCTACCCCACCCCTAAAAGAATTCTTTCTAGCTGCAGCATATACTTAAAAAAATATTTTGATCAATTTATTGGATAGAGACAGCCAGAAATCAAGAGGAATAGGAGATAGAGAGGGAGAGAGACAGAGAGACACCTGCAGCCCTGCTTCATCACTTGCAAAGCTTTCCCCCAGCAGGTGGGGCCAGGGGCTTGAACCTGGGTCCTTGTGCTTTGTAACACATGTGCTTAACCAGGTGCGTCACCACCAGGCCCCCATATACTCTATTTTATTTTATTATTTTATTTATTTTGGGTAGAAAGAACTTGAGAAGGAAGGGGAAGATAAAGGAGACGGAGGGGAGGAGGGAGACAGGGAGGAAGGGAAAGAGAATCCTTTAATCCTCTTCTCTTTATAGAAGTGATCAAGTAATAAACAATCATCCGTCTGTCCGTCCACCCGCCCATCCATCAGGAAATGTTTTCTGACTTCTTGTAGTGTTTATACTTGTGCTATCCAGCACATACTGATTTCCTGAAGCTTATTAAGAATAACAACACAATAGGAGAGGTTTGTTTTTGGTTTTTTTGCCTCCAGATTCATCACTGGGACTTGCACTATGAATCTACTGCTCCTGGAGGCCATTTTTTTCCTTTTGTTGTCCTTGTTGTTTATCACTGTTGTTGTTACTATTATTATTGTTATTGCTGTCATTGTTGTTGGATAGGACAGAGAGAAATGGAGAGAGGAGGGGAAGACAGAGAGGGGGAGAGAAAGAGACATCTGTAGATCTGCTTTACCACCTGTGAAGTGACTCTACTGCAGGTGGGTAAGCCAGGGGCTCGAACCATGATCGTAAGTTGGGCTTTGCGCCATGTGCGCTTAACCCTTTGCACTACCTCCTCGTCCCCCAATAGAAGAGGTTTTAAGGATGCTAGTAAAGTTAACTACTTCAGAATCAGTGGATTTGTAAGAGACAGTTCAATGGTTCTCATTTTTTTCTAAAAAAATAGGCACAATATAGTATTTACTTGAAACATATAAAATGACTATTGTGTCAATAGAGTTTATGGTAAAATGTTATACTTAATCTGAAAAGAATAAAGCACATGCAGTACTTAGCAACAGAAACAGTGCCTATACAGTGTTTTAAAGGAAGATGCAGGGACTATTACTAACAGTAATTCACATCTCAGTATTAACTGTTGCTTTTAGCTTCTTGGCAAAAGAGCAAAAATGAACAGTCTAGTTTTTGTTTTTGTTTTTTTAATCAATAAATTTGGTGGGTGGGGGAGTGTTGGTATGCTTCTAAAAACCCCTTCTGTTTCATTTGGTTTAATCCCATTGCTGAACACTGTATTCTATTTACATCACCACTGATAACTAAGCACCGCCCTCCCTCCAGGGCATTGGTGGTTCAGTGGTAGAATTCTCACCCGTCCCGGCCCCTCCCCTTGTCACACCCTGATTTTCACCAGTCACTTTTCTCTCCACCCTCTCTACGTCACGTCCTGTTCACACCCTAATTGGCAAGTATATACAAGGACAGGATTGTGAGTTTTCAGTTTAGTTTTTAGCTTAGCTTGGCTTAGATTGTGCTGCGTTCTGCATGAATAAAGAGATACTGCGTACAGCTCAGCCATGAGTCTCTGGTCGTCTGTCTCCGTCCGCGAAGCTAGTCAGGCAGGGGAGATAGCATAATGGTCATGCAAAGAGACTCATGCCTGAGCCTTCAAATTCCCAGTTCAATCCCCCACACCACCACAAGGCAGAATTGAGCAGTGCTCTGGTGAAAAATAAATAAATAAATAAATAAATAAATAAAAGAAAAAAAAAAAAAGATTGGCGGCATATGTCCCTCCCCTTTTGGTGTGTGCAGTTAGCTTTCTTGGCATTAATTCTAAGATAACATAATCATCTGTATCCTTAAGTAAAGAAACTTCAGCAAAATCATGGAATAAAAACCACCCAATAGAAGCAACAGAAACAAGTGTTCAAGTGTAACCCAGAGAGAGAGAGAGAGAGAGAGAGAGAGAGAGAGAGAGAGAGTGATGCTGAAGGACAGGCTGAGTCCTCAGCCACCTAGGAGAGTGCCAGCTACACCTGCCACCTTCAGTTGAAAAAGGTGAGTTCCAGGGTCACTTTAGTTATGGAGAACTTCTTCCACACACGCTGGCGCTAGTTACAGTATCATGAATATTTTCCTCCCCGCCCTGCCTCCCTCCTTCAATCCTTCCCTCCCTGCCTCCCTCCTTCAATCCTTCCCTCCCTACCTCCCTTCGTTTTCCTCCTGGGTTACCACTGGTGCTCTGTGCCCGCATTATGGATAAGGCAGAGAGAAACCGAGAGAGGAGAGGGGATAGGGAGAGAGGCAGAGAAACACCTGCAGACCTGCGTCACTGCTTGCGAAGTGTCCCAGCTGCAGGCGGGGAGCAGGGGCTCCAACCCGAATCCTTGAGTGGGTCCCTGTGCTTGGTGCTATGTGCTTAACTGGTTGTGCCACCGCCTGGCCCCGCAACATTTTTTTTTTCAATCTATTTATTTGGCTGGCGGGGCTGAGGACTTGAACCCGGGTCCTTGTGTGTGCACCACTGCCCAACCCTTCTAGTTATAGTGTCCGACACAGGAAGAGACTTCAGAAATAGGTTTTTTTTTTTTTACCAGATTTTAGAAGGAACCTACGGCAACGTAAAACTCAAATTAAATGTCCAAGTGTGAAATTTAAATAAAAACTTTTTCTGCTTAGAAACAAATTAAATAAATATTGTAAAACTCACGCTCAGAATTGAAAGCAATTCTTCAGTACTGCATTCAGGTTTCAGACGCTCCTTGAACATCTTAACCGTCTGGTGCTTCAAATAGTAGTAAGAGGCAATCCGGCCGTACGTTAGGGATTCGATGCTCCGATTATCCTGTTTCAAAATGCAGACATGCTGACATAACAGTGACGCGCCATACAAGTTCATACCTTTACAGAGCTGCCAATTCCCATTAGAAAGTGCTGTTGCAACAACATGAAAGATCCTGGCTTATGGGCTAGGGAGGCTTCAAGGGGCCAGGTTCAGTCCCCAGCACCAGCAAAAGCTGAGGCTGAGCAGTGTCCTCAATTTCTTCCTTCTACTTACTAAGAAATAAAATATGAAAACGTAATTTAATTTAAAACGGAGTATTATTAAAAGCAACAGTGAGATAGCCTCCTCCCATACCCTCCTTTCCTCCTTCCCTTCTTTGCTTGCTGGTCATGCCAGGGCCCCAAACACATAGGATTTCGCCAATCCAGGCTCAGTTTTCCACTCAGACAGAGAGACACAGGTAGACACACCACAGTGCCAAGGCTTCGTAGCTTCTTTCACTGCCACAGAACCTGCCCTGTGAGGCAGGGGCCCAAACCTGGGTCTTTTCCAGCCTGATAGGTAATCTTTTCAGTTGTGACGCACAGGATTAAATCATACCTCTCCAATTTCAATACAATAGGAATGCTCCAATTCAACCAGGGACTTCTCCACCAGATTGGAAAGAAACTTGTTCACAGAGTCATGGCTCACGTCACTCAGATTGTAGTAGCTGGAAAGCAAACAAATGCATTATTTGCCTCAAGGCATTTTCATTAAAATTGTCACCTCAATCTCACTGAATCACAAATGGCAACTACATATATAGGAAAATCAAAGAAAAAAAAAAAACTACAATAACCGTTTCCATTCTGAAGCTCAAAATGCCCATAGTAAAGTCTGATGACCTTGATGGCCAATGACAATACACCAATAAGTCATTTCTGTTCTGAGGCTATACGCTAAGAAACGCAGCACACGCACTCAGAGAGATCTAGTATTTACCTAAATTCACAGTGCAAAATCTGTAGTAGCCCAACCTGGAAACAACAGATGAGAGCCTAACAAAGCCTAGTATGTATACACAACGGAATATATACAAAAAGCCATTGTCTTTACTTCATCTTGGGGGAGGCTTAAAGGAATCATGCTCAGTGAGATAAGCCAACAGGAGAAGGATGAATACAGGATTGTCTCATTTGGAGGTGCAGCTTAAGAAACGAGAACAGGAAGGAGAAATACCAAGTAAATGTTGGACTGGGTTAGGCGTATTACACCAAAGTGAAGGACTCTGGGGGAAGAAGGGCAGAGAGAGGGGTGGGGAGCAAGCAGTACAGGGGGAGAAACGGAGTTGGAGTCCCGGCGCATGGTGGAGGAAAAGGGCCTCAGTTGGAAATGACAGTGTTTTGCAGACACCCATCATGGTGAAATAAGAAATTTGCTATGTACCAGCAACCATTTAGGATGCCTCCCCCACACACAAAGGGGGAGACTACCCCGTAAAATTCAGCATCACATTAAAAAATACTAACGTTTGGGTGTTGAAATCAGCCTTGCTTCCACTGACACAGTTACAACACATTAAGATGAAGCACTAGACACAATGGTTAGTGAAGGACTCAACTGAGAGTGAGAGTCTTTTGCACACACCTATCTCGGGAAGGTAAGACATTGCATTCATCTGTCGACAAGTGTATCAGTATTACACACTGATAAAAATTAATCTACTCAGAAAATTTAGAATGGATAAGAAGCTTACAGCTAACTACATAAATATGTAATAGTGGATAAATTCTATCTTTTTTTTTTTTATAAATTCTATCTTATAAAGGCCATGTGTCAGTTAGCTTTTCTTGTCTTTTTCTTTCTTTCTTTCATTTTTTTTGCCTCCAGGGTTTTTTGCTGCGGTTCAGTGTCTGCACTATGAATCCACTGCTCCTGGAGGCCATTTCCCCCCCCTTTTGTTGCCATGTTTTTTTTTTTTATCGTTGTTGTGGTTATTATTATTGATGTTGTTGTTGCTGGATAGGACAGAGAGAAATCAAGAGGGGAGAGGAAGACAGAGAGGGGGAGAGAAAGATAAGACACCTGCAGACCTGCTTCACCGCCCGTGAAGCGACTCCCCTGCAGGTGGGGAGCCGGGGGCTCAAACCAGGATCCTTCATCCTGCCCTTGCGCTTTGCACCATGTGCGCTTAACCCACTGCATGACTACTCGACCCCTCAGTAGCTTCTCAAAACTCAAGAGAGTTCAAGAAAATCCCTCTAGTGACTCTCAGGCAGAAGTTGAAAAACAAGATCCGAAGAGAAAACACAAGTAGAACCTGAGCTGGAGTTGGTGTATTGCACCAAAGTAAAAGTCACTGGGGTGGGTGGGTGGGGGAGAATACAGGTCCAAAAAGGATGACAGAGGACCTAGTGGGGGTTGTACTGTCATATGGAAAACTGGGAAATGTTATGCACGTACAAACTATTGTATTTACTGTCAAATGTAAAACATTAATTCCCCAATAAAGAAATTAAAATTAAAAAATCCCTCTAGTGCTTGAGGAATAAATGTCATACTAAAACCCAGAAGGGATGCCGTCAGGATACCAGTATGGCACTCTGCGCTTCAACACACACACAGAAGATGCAACGCTGTTAGCTCGGATTATGTTCCAGCTAAAAAGTTTAAAGACAAGACAATCTTCTTGAACACTCTTCTTTTTAATGGATCAGAGATCTTTGGCAAATCCTTCAGATAACGAGGAATCTGTGCTCTGGGAGAGACCCAAAAGGTGAGGTGCACACCTTCCAGTCAGCTCTTAACCTCCTACAGGAGGAACCTTGTACTCCAGTCAGTACGGAGAACTCGTCTACCTCTCTCTCCTTAGCTCACATCAAGGAACAGATGTGGACAGTGGTTTCAGAGCACATGCTCTCACCAGTGGAAGTCTAGCATAAGGTTTAATATATTCATAGAGGGCTAGAAAGTGGTAATTCATAGTCAGGAGGGGGAGAGTAGTAACTCCAAAAAGGAGAAGCCTGAAGGGAACCATAACCTGTCAAGAATGGAGATTTCCAGGGGCTGTCTGGTCCACGAGGTGTAAAATATTGGAAAGTCATAATGTGTTTTTCTTTTTCTTTTACCAGAGCACTCATCAGCTCTGGCTTATTGCAGAGCTGGGGATTGAACCTAAAATGTTTGAGCCTCAGGCACGAGAATCTGTTTGCATAACCATTATGCTATCTACCCCCCACCCTAATAACATATTTTTCTATGCAAAAAAAAATGCATTGTGACTTTTCCACTAACCCGATATTTACTGTCTCACTCTACAGAAAAAAAAAAATTACGAGCCTTTTTGGTGTAGTTAGTATATTTGTGTCTCCTAAAACATCTGTGTTAAAATCCTAATTAAAATGCCCCATGTGACGATGATATTACAAGCTTGGGGCCTTTAGTAGGGGGCCACTTGGGAACTCTGATCTTCCTGGGACAGTGCATTTTTCCTTGTCCCATTTTCAGAATGTTAAGCTTTTTGGTTCTTGCTGTAAAAAATCTGTTTTCGAGCATGTTTTCCCATTGTTGTGGCTGTGCTGTGGGCTTTGAGATGGGGTAAACCGCTCCAAGCTATTTGTCATCTTGCCCCTGCCTTGAACACCACGACTGTCCTTATTTCTTATTTTGTATTACTGTCTCTCTGATTTAAAAAGATGTCTAATGAATACAAGTGAGGTGAATTAAGATAATTACAAATTGAGGGACTTTATTCTCCCCCCCCACAATGGGAAAAGAGTTAAGGTCCGTAGACTGTTAGAGTTATTTAAAAGTACACAAAATAGGGCGTGAAGTTATGGTAGAATGTGTTTCTACTCATGGAAGGTTAAAAACAGCAGCTTACTGGGGGCGGGGGTGGGGGGTAACTGTAGACATTGTAAATGTAGGCTGCAAGTTTTAATTTTCATAAAAGAAAAAAGTATTATTTTTAAATTTTAATTTTCACAGAGACTATTGCCTTTCCTGGAAAAGTTTTGTCTCGTACAGATCAAAACAAAGCAACACAGGTTATGTATTAGTAACACTGCTGTCAGCAATTTAAACATAGTATACAAACATTATCTACATAGTCATATATTAAAGTCAAACCCCATTACAGACCATTCAAAAAGTTTTTCCTTATCTAAAAAAATGACCGAGAAGGAGTGGCTAGTTAGAATAATTTATGCAGCTGTAGATATAGACAGACAGTCTAGATATTCAAAGCCCCGGAGAGCTAGCTCCCCGAAGACATGCCAAGCAATAAACAATCATCTTTCATTTTCCCCAACAGAATGAGATTTTTCAGTCAGAAAAGTCACAGTCTATGTACTTACATTATATTCCATTCTTTTCATTTGTTAAATCTGTTAAGCTTTTTCGTCACTGTTTTTAGCTGCCTAGACTCATCTGTAGCTGATAAAGTTATTTCTAAATGGAAGAATCTAGCGAAAATGTGTCGAGGGTACAGAATAGGCCATGTTATTTGTAAAGCAAGCAAAAAACTATTCTTTATGCGGTTAAAATAGAAGTGAGACATTCAAACATTACCATGAAGAACAAAAGATACAATTCCGTTTGTATCTATAACAGCACTGCCGTTACGAAACCTTACAGAAACTTTCTGCTGAATAATTCGTTTCTGTCTGGGGAGATGAAGGTGCTCTGGAAAACAATGGTATTGGTTGAAAACCACTGTGACTGTGGTTAGCGCCACTGAATCCTATACCTTATAGTGAGTAAAGCAGCAGATTTTATGTCATGCATCTTGCCACAATGAGAAACATCTCTCGACGATTACTAGTGATTATCCTAAGACCCTTTTCCAATAAATTTAACTTGAAAGTCAACTTTATCATTTCCTGCTTTAATGAATAAGTTTGAGATACTTGATAATAATTAAGCCTTTAATAAAAAATACCTTCAAAATCACATTTTTAGACATTTTCTTTTTTTTTTTTTTCAATTCCTGTATGAGGGAATAAATGTTTTACAGTCGACAGAAAATACAATAGTTTGTACATGCATAACATTTCTCAGTTTTCCACGTAACAGTACAACTCCCACTAGGTCCTCTGGTTTTTAGACATTTTCTTTATTCATTTTCTACACAATGAGGAGATATGTTTTGATGGATTAATATGCCTGCTAAAACTGATTTATTTAAATCTGTTGAGACTTTAATTTAATTCCAGTTTGTGACTTTTATCCAGATAAGGAAAGCATAGTTAACCATTTCTTAAACATTTAAAAAAAAGTTGCAAAAACCAAAAACCACTAAACTTTCATTTCTGAAAATACAACAAATTATCTAATGGTTGCACTAAAATTGTATTCATAGCTAATCACTCAAAGCTAATACATTTTAAAGGAGAATAAGATCAAGAACTTCCACTGATATTTCTTAATATAGCTATTTATTTTCCTAATGTGCTCAGTAGTGTTCTTTTTTTTTTTTTTTTCAAACTTTATTTATTATTGGATAGAAACAGAGAGAAATTGAGGGGAAGGGAAGATAGAGATGGAGAGAGACAGAGAGACACCTGCAGCCCTGCCTCACCACTCGTGAAGCTTTCCCCCTGCAGGTGGGGACCAGAGGCCTGAACCTGGGTCCTTGCGCACTGTAGTGTGTGCGCTTAACCAGGTGCGCCACCACCTGGCTCTCAGTAGTGTTCTTATAGACTTGCATAACAGAATGCAAAGTTCAATTTAACTTGCTGCACTTACATTAAAGCTTTTATTGTCAAGACAACCCTCCTGCACTGCTGGTGGGAATGTCAATTGGTCCAACCTCTGTGGAGAGCAGTCTGGAGAACTCTCAGAAGACTAGAAATGGACCTACACTATGATCCTGCAATTCCTCTCCTGGGGATAGATCCTAAGGAACCCAACACACCCATTGAAATAGATCTGTGTACACATATGTTCTTAGCAGCACAATCTGTAATAGCCAAAACTGGAAGCAACCCAGGTGTCCAACAACAGATGAATGGCTGAGCAAGTTGTGGTCTATATACACAATGGAATACTACTCAGCTATTAAAAAATGGTGATTTCAGCCATGAGATCATCTCCCCAGACAATAATTTGGATCCACTTGCATATCAGATTTCAGGCTCAGGATAAAAAAAAAAAAAAAACACCCAAAAAACTAGTATAGTCATAGGCCTTTGGAACATAACTAAAATTGGTCTACTAGCTATCTACAAAACAGAGACACCCTCCTCCCCCACTCTTCATCTGCACCATTCCAGCCTTTAGGTTCATGATTAGTCAGTCAACAGCTTGTTTGGCTTTATATGTTAACTCTCTTTTCAGTCACCAGGTTCTAGATGCTACCATGATGCTAACCAGACTTCCCTAGATAGACGACCCCACCAATGTGTCCTGGAGCTCCGCTTCCCCAGAGCCCTGCCCCACTAGGGAAAGAGAGGCAAACTGGGAGTATGGATCCACCTGTCAACACCCATGTTCAGTGGGGAAGCAATTACAGAAGCCAGACCTTCCACCTTCTGCACCCCACAATGATCCTGGGTTCATACTCCTAGAGGATAAAGAACAGGAAAGCTATCAGGGGAGGCGATGGGATATGGAGCTCTGATGGTAGCAATTGTGTGGAGTTGTACCCCTCTTATCCTGATTTTGTCATTGTTTCCTTTTTATAAATAATTTTTTTTAAATGGTGATTTCACCATTTTTAGCCTATCTTGGATGGAGCTTGAAGAAATCATGTTGAGTGAAATAAGTCAGAAACAGAAGGATGAATATGGGATGATCTCACTCACAGGCAGAAGTTGAAAAACAAGATCAGAAGAGAAAACACAAGTAGAACCTGAACTGGAGTTAATGTGTTGCACCAAAGTAAAAGACTCTGGGGTGCGGGGAGAGTACAGGTCCTGGGACACGCTGGCAGAGAACCTAGTGGGGGTTGTATTGTTATGTGGAAAACTGAGAAATGTTATGCATGTATAAACTACTGTATTTACTGTCAACTGTAAAACTTTAATCCCCCAATAAAGAAATAAAAAAAAAAAGAAAGTAAAAAAAAAGTTTTTATCATTAATGGCACTAACTATAATGTAAAATCATAAAGGTCTCTAAAATGTGGCTGTTTTATTTTTCCAGCTATGCTGACATGTTATAGATCATATTTATAGAAGTGAGCGGCAACATTTAAAATACAGGGCGGGCGCTAATGAACATATTACTCAAGGAGATGGCAGCATAATCTCAATGATCAGAAACGCGTCCTATGTCATTCACACACCCGCTCAGATGTTGTGTTTGTTAGCAATCTGACTACTGGTTTATGACAATATCCTTTACAATATTTAGGCAGACGTTATAGGCTACTCAAACCATTTAAGAATTCTTTTAAAGGACACTGTTACATCTTAACCGACATAGAATTGACAAAGCACTGTAAAATAAGTGCAAACAAGTTTAATCTTTCAGGTTACATTCATTTTAGGTAGATATCTGACACCTTTCTGTGAATTAAGAATGGAGTTTATATTTAGACACCCTTAATTAGCAGCATCATATGACCTTTGCTTTTATGATGTGAACGTTTTTCCTGTCGTTATGCAATTTCTATCTCAAATAATTATAGCATTTAGCTGAAAAGATTACATGTCATTAATTTCAATTACCATTTTACCAATGTGAAAGCATACAGCTAAGTAAAAAGGTCTGTTTTCATGTTGTACTTTCCACAGTACAGAATTTATAATTTCCTGGTTATCTGAGTAGAAATATTCCATAACTGTTTAATTATGGATAAAGGATACAATGTAGTTTCATGCTCCCCGTACTGAATCATCAAGTCATTATCTTCTCTTTGACATAAACAGACAGCCTACCTTTTTGTCAGCATGCTGTTTCATTTATTTCACAGAGAAACCCAGTTTCACAGTAATTGACTTGTCAGGAGCTCTAATTTATGAGGCTGAGCTCTGTAAGATTTCTCTATATTGGACTCAACCTGCACGCAAGCAGGGTTGAATATTTACAATGCTGTTAACAGGTGCTGAGCTGTTTAATGATTCTAATAGCCAGAAGCGCACTGAGAAAGCCAGCGGGATGACAATTACAGGCTGTTTGAACACAACAATTACTAGTCCCCTGGGAGGTGTGAAAGTCAAAGGCAGTTTGGTACTGACAGCATCAAGCACATGGGCTAGACTAGCTAACTTCTATTAGCAGTCCATTGGGAAAAAGTCACAGCAAACCTTGCCCTATCATAAAAATTTCCAAAGTTCAATAAATTTAAAGAATCAAAAAGTAAAACAACTTTAAAAAAATATCATCTTTAAAAGGTCTTATTAGAAGACAAGAATACTACACAGGAAACCCAAGTCATCTTTTTTTTTTTTTCCTGGTCACCTTAATAAAGATGAAATTTCACGAGCTGGAAATGAAAAATATTTTATTGTAATGTAAAAACACAGATAAAGTTTCACCAAAGAGTTTGGCTTTAATGTGACTGGAGGTAGCCATTTCCTGTTTGGTTTATGTAAACCTGGCCCAGAGATCTTTCATCAGCACTGAAATGCTGCTGAAAACTGCCTGTACTGGAGAGCCATTTGTCACAGCAGTTTTTTATGTCCAGATTAGCAGCAGTAATGATGACACAAATAATAAAAGTGGCTGCAGGGACAGCTGAAACTACCACGCCATTTTTTTTTTCCTTTCTTGCTCCAGAAATATTTAAAAGCTTTCTCAGGGGGAAAAAAGAGAGAGAAAAACTGAAATGTACAAACTGAATCTGAAACCCATTCAGAATTTATTCCATTCCACTCTGCACCGGTTTATGTGTTAACATTCAGACCAACTACTGTACACAACGCACGTGTCTACAGGTTTATACGAAAATGTAGCTTTGCACTGATATATTTTTGCATATATACTAGTACCTTCTCTCTCGCATGCATGTACACACACACACACACACACACACACACACACACAGTAAACAAATATAATGAAAGCATCCTAGGAACAGCAGCTGAGAAATTTGCTAATGTAAGTTTTCCTTTTGGCTTAGTGAATATACTTTATGGGAGTGCGGTTAATTGAAGGGGGCTGGAGAAGTGAATCCTGTACGTCATATACATATTATCTGACCGCACTGTGAAATGTTTACTTTTCTTCACTTGAAATAGACCTTAGTTTCTCCTTGCTACACACATGTACATGCACATAAGCCATGCATACCTGCTTCTACCCAATCACAACTCAGATCTCAATTCATGGTGCTGAAAGGGAATATTAAGGATGCACTAAACTGTTGGTGTGCTTCTGGATTCTGCTTGTGAAGCCTTCTGTCTTTATCATCACATTGGGTTCGCTTGTGTTGCTTGTGATGTGTTCTGTTTGCACGTCCACTGTTGGCTGGGCACCCCCCTGCCTCCGGGATATTGGTTTGGTCTCCCGCCCCCCACATTTGGCTTAGTCATCGCTGGTTTGCACTTTTCCCTCTCCCCGCCCCCTATCATACGTATTCCCTTTGTTCCTGACTCTTCTGCTGGAGAAGAGAGATGCAGGACAGAACTGTATTGTGATTAGAAGAGATTAGTTTTTTGAACTACATCCCCGCTCGTGAATAAAGATTGAACTGCGTTCTCAGCTCAGCCATGAGTCCCTGGTTGTCTCTCTCTCCCGTCTGCGAGGCTATTCCGGCACTAAACTATACATAATAAATATTTTTCTCATTCAATATAATGATTTCAGTCATATTAAAAAATTTCATCAGTTTTAGAAATAAGAATTTTTTTTTTTTTTTTTTTACCAATTTTATGGACGCCTGTGCTTTATATATATGCTTCCAGTTTTGGAGAAAGGTGGTATTAGACAAAGTCAAAAGACTCAAAGACCAATTGGAAAAGAAACTAGATTTTGACTTAACAGAATAGGTAAATGTATATATGTAATGTTTATGCAGATAAGCACATTTCCCATTTTTACTCAGATGTAAAGGTGTAAATATTAAAGCAGACAATTTTACTGACTTACTGTCTGGCTGCATCAAACAAACACAAGTGTTATACATTCAGAATCAATGGCACATGGTTCCTGTAAAGAATGCATTATCCAGCACAGCACTACAGAGTGACGTGAACAGACAGTGTGGACATTGGAGTTCTGGGCCTGACAGCGAGCCCCATGATGGAGAACAGTGCTTCTAAAGACAAAGTGTCTGAATGTTTGCGTTGCACTGGGTGCTGAGAAGCTTGCAACGCTGGGCAGTTGTTTCTCTCCCTGGGTTTCTATAATGCAGAAATCTAGATGCATTGAATGAGCTGGCTCCTGAAATCTTACTGTATGATGCACTAAGCTAAATAATTGGATTCCTTAAGATTTATATAATTATTTAACTTTAGTTTAGTGCATCACACAGAGAACCTGGTTTTATGACCTTTACATTTTCAAACAACATTGTGAGCAGCGGTCAGGTTTCATTCTTTACAGCGTTTCTGTTCAGTTTTCCAACCCCATTTATTGGTGAAACTGGCCTTTATTTGTGTATCTTAGTTTCTTCACTGTAATGTAAATTAACTGAACACATGTGTTTGGTTGGGAGCTGGGGGCTCTGTATTTCGTTCCATTGAACCATGTGCCTGGAAGCACATAGTTCAAGTACAACTTACTTGACAAAAACGTGGATACAAGTTTCTACTTGAGAATAACTAACAATGATAATCTTGGTTTTGAGCTAGCTAGGTATCTCAGAATTTCTATAGATGACTGCTAAACGAAAAAGTTTACTTGACATGGATGTTCAAGAGTGGGTAAACCACCACCACCTCAAAACTGACGAAAGTAAACTTATCAAAATCTGGCTGGATTTTCATAACTGAGATCTTAAGTGGTACAGAGGCTGGAAAAGGCACAGCCTACTGGCAGCTATGCTGCAGGCTACAGCACTGGTTGTGGGAGAGTGAGCAACTTCTGGGCTCTTAACCCGGGACCACAGGGGAACTAGGGCACTGGACAGGTGGCAAGGGCTCATCACCATGGCATGGAAATTATGTGGTAGAGAAGCTGTACGGTCTGTCCCTGCACCAAGGTATACTCACAGGAGGGTAACGCAGACCTCCAGCAGCTGGTTGGAACAATAGGTTTATTCAAACATGAAGAAAAAGGAAAAGAAAGAGGCTGTCACACAGCTAGCCCTCTGAGGTCTGCAGAGAAGCCCTATACCATGATTTAAAAACCGCTCAGAGTGAAAAATGGGGAACACCCTGTGGGCCCATCCCCACCCCTCCAGAATACAAAGGAAACCCAACACATGAGTAATAGCACCCTCTGATGGCACAACAATGTAAAGCGTGATAAATTCTCAAAAACATGGCCTGAAAAAAATGACAGACCTTAAAGGAAGAAACTAAACAGAAAGAATGGCAGAAAACTTACAGAACTGGAGGATTTATCAGAGAAAGATTTTCAAAGCATTCCTATAGCTAGAATGTCTTAAGTTCTAACTCTGTGGGGCCTAGGTGATAACTCACCTGGCAGAGTGTACACACTATTATGAATAAAGAACATGGTTCACGCCCCTGGACGGACCCTACCTGCAGGGGAGAAGCTTCATGAATGGAGAAGCAGTACTGCAGGGGTCTTTTCTTTATAAAACAAACAAACAAACAAACACACAAACAAACGAAAACGGATATTGGGAACTGGAGGTACTTTGCCCCAGCAATAACACAATGGTAGGAAAAAAAAAAAATTCTCACCCTGCTATGTAACCACACACAGAAATTTAGCGATTACAACTTTAAAACATTTTCTGTCAACTCGAAGCTGGAAGTTAAGTAGTTGTCCTGAACTTACCTGGGGTTCATGATAAGACGTCGGAAAAAGTAAGTCCAGGTGATATAGTCCATTGCATCTTGCTTAGACGTTACTGTGCCGCCGGCGATCTCTGCGTTCAGGTGGTCAGCTAGCACGCCTAATAGGCTGTGTTGTATGCGGGACATGAGAGACTTTAAGTGCAGTTCATCTCAGAGCTCTAGCCCTTAGCTTCTACATTCCAAGACACAAGACAAATGTGTCTTGTTTATTTTTAATATTTTTGTATGTAATTTCGAGGGAGTAAATCGTTATTGACATAAGAAAATATTCATTTAAACTCCTTTTAAAAAATATTTATTTATTATTTATTTGTTTTCCCTTTTGTTGCCCTTGTTGTATAACATTGTTGTGGTTATTGATGTCGTTGTTGGTGGATAGGACAGACAGAAATGGAGAGAGGAGGGGAAGACAGAGAGGGGGAGAGAAAGGCAGACACCTGCAGACCTGCTTCACCGCCTGTGAAGCGACTCCCCCTGCAGGTGGTGGGTGGGGGGCTCGAACTGGGATCCTTAGGCTGGTCCTTGCTCTTTGTGCCATGTGCGCTTTAACCTGCTGCGCCACTGCCCGACTCTCTCATTTAAATTTCTTAATGTGAACAGCAAACAGGAAAACAATGCTCAGTGAAAACTGATGATTAACTTATGATACAAAGGTCAGTGTGCACATACTAAAACAGCCTTTGCAGATGACTGAAAGATACGAGAAAGTGACCATAATTAACTGAATAATAATAATAATAATAATAATAATAATAATAATAATAATAATAATAGTAAACACAGTCAGGAATAGGTGATGGATCATCCAGTAGAGCACACACATTGCCATGTGCAAGGACCTGGGTTCAAGTCCCCAACCCCAACCTGCAGGCGGGTTTCATGAGTGTAATGAGCAATCTGTCAGTTACAGATTTCTTTCTTTTCTTTTCTTCCTTTCTTTCTCCTTCCTTCCTTCCGTCCTTCCTTGCCTCCCTCCCTCTCTCTCTCTTTCTTTCTTTCTTTCTTTCTTTCTTTCTTCCTTTCTTTCTTTCTTTCTCTCCACAGCACTGCTCAGCTCTGGCTTATGGTGGTGCAGGGGACTGAATCTGGGACTTCTGAGCCTCATGCGTGACAGTCTCTTTGCATAACCATTATGCTATCTATTCCACCCTTTTTTAGTACATTTTCTTTAAACAGACTCATAAAAGTAAGAACTGTGCCTCTCTGGGCTCAAAAAATATAATTCCAAGGCTCAGAGGAAATTAATTTTTGTCAGTTCCAGGGGACTTTTCTCTCCAAAAGCTGATTAGTCACTTTGTTTTTATATAGTTGGGCTAGCAGTCAGCATAACTTATATTCTGATTTCCTCTTTTCTTTTACTCTTATCTTCCGTACTGTGGAAGTTGTCCATGTTTCCTTGTAGACTACTGACCATTCCCTTCTTTCCAACAAGCAAGAGCTCCTTTCTTTATGTTAAGTAGGAGTTTTAATTCTGAATGGACACAGAAGTTTATCATAGGATATTTTTCACATCTGTGAGCTAAATATCTGATTTTTCCCCCCTTTACTATCCTAATATGGTAAAATATATTTATTTTCAAGTAATGAACATTTTAAATATAACAAAGTATACCTAATTATAAGACTCATAGTTGTTTTGTTTATATTCATATCTATTTATTACTGTTTTGTCCATGAACAATACAGACTTAATTCATGTTTCTTGCTTCTTATCAGGCTTTAGTATCAAGGCTTTTCTTGATTCATGAGAAGTTGGCAAATATCCTTATTTTTCTTAACAGGAAATATTCACATAAGGCTGATAACTGTCCTCTCAATTTTATATAAAAATTAACCAGTGACTCTGATCTCAAAGATTCTTTTGTGCATAAAATTAGATTCCATATGCAGTTGCTTTAGTAGATAAAAGACTATTTAGATTGTTTAACTCTTTCTGTGCCAGTTTCAGTAAGTTTTAAAATAGAGTTTACCAACTGCTCTAAATTTTAAATATTACTTACATAAAGGTTGTCCAAGTCATATGCTATTTATTTATTTGCCTCCAGGGTTCTTACTGAGGCTAGCTAGCTAGGGGCCAGCACTTCGAATCCACTAATACCAGCAGCCACTTCTTCCATTTTATTTAACAGAACAGAGAGAAATTAAGAGGGAAGGGGGAGATAGAGAGGGAGAAAGGTAGACACCTGCAGACCTGCTTCACGGCTTGCGAAGCGTTCTCCCTGCAGGTGGGGAGTGGGGACTCGAACCTGTGTGTGCCACCGGGCGGCCTCAAAGTCTTCTAATTTTTATGTTGAGAGGATCCTTTGCTTTCTGGTATTATCTAGTTCCTTCTCTTTTTAAAATTAGACTTAGAGACCCATAAGTTTTATTCTCTCTCTTAAGAACTAGGTTTTTGCTTGCTGATTCTTTTCATGACATATGGTTGGTTTGCTTTTTCTTATTTTCTTTTTTCCTTATGGTCAATTTGCTAGTTGTTTTCCCCCACCCCCAAATTACTGAGATGGATACTAAGGAAGCTGATTTTCGCAAATACACACACACATCTGTATATATATACATGGGTAAAATATGTGCTTAAATATAAGCAATTACATTGAATTACTTTAAGTAGCCGACAATGGTTAGACTGGGCCCTATGCATAAGAACATAAACTTTGGTGATGAAAACTTGAATTTAAATCACATGTTGGTAACCAACTAAGAAATTTTAATTACTCTCTAGTTACTTTCAAATACCATTTTTTCTTCTGTAAAATATGGATAATGTCTATAACATTATACTCATATTAAAATAACTAGACACAATGAAACATGACAAAATTCTCCCTTAGCACAGTATTAGATATAGCTCACAATATTTAATGCTTTTAGTATTTTCTCAATAAAAATCACTAGTAGCGCTTATAATAAAAACTCAACAAATATTTATAGGATAAATTAGAAACCCGTTTTGTCCTTTGCTGCTAGGATGTAGTAAAGGTGTCAAGGTCTATTAAGAGATTCCGTGTTAAAAATTGCAAAGATAAAAATCCATGAAAAAAATGTGTGAATCAGAGTGAGCAAAGTTATTTTCAGCTGAGAACGAAGAACAGTTAAGCAGGAGACATAACCGGTCATTGTCACGCAGGCTCCCCGTCTAAAACGACCAGCTACCGGCCTCTTGACTTTGGACACAGGTGTGTGGACTATACCACAACCTGCTTTCCGAACGTGTCCCTTAGTTCATGTTTCCTGGGTCACAGCCAATTCCAAGCACCACACACCTGAACAGGCTAAGGATTCAATAAGGGAGCTTCTTGATAAATAAGTGTACTAGGCTCTGAAAAATAATTTGTTCGACATTAAGCATCTAAGTGGTGAAGCTCAGATGCAAATCCAAGTTGTCTGACACCAGAATCAATATGATTGAATAGGACTACGACACTGTGCCTTTCAGAAAGCTTAAATCCAGCTCCCAGAGCACTGGAGGAAGCTTAGCTAATGTGGTAGCTCTCCCTCTCTCCCTCTGCCTCTGTCTATCGGAAAAAGTACACTTGACATAGTAAAGCCCCAGCAGTAACCACAACTATAACAACAGATTTAAAAAATGAATTGATAATTAAGATATTCAAATTATGTTGTCTTAGAGCAATAATTTTAGCCAGTTTCATATTAAGTGCTTTTTTAATACTTTATTTCTTTAAATAATCATTTAATTAATTCATTCATTAATTTATTATTGGACAGAGACAGAAAGAAATTGAGATAGGAGAGGAAGGTAGAGAGGGAGATAGACAGAGACACTTGCAGCCCTGCTTCCCCCCACAGTTGGGGACCAGGGGCTTGAACTCTGGTCCTTGTGTACTGTAATGTGTGTGCTTAACCACTGAGCTACTGCCTGGCCTCTCAAATTCTTTTGAATTAGACGTTTTATTTATTTTTTTCTTTTGGTGTTGACGCAGTTTTGTGTATAGGAGATATTACTGCCCTGGGTAGACTTTTATTATTAAGTAGAGATAGGTAGATAGATATAGATTAGAGAGAGAGAGAGAAACAGACAGGCAGACAGATGACAGATAGACAGACAACCAGGCAGATGGAGAGACACCACAGCAACAATCCTCCCTTGGCAAAGTTGTATTCCCCACGTGGTGGTGGTAGGGTTTGGATCTGGGGTTCATGCATATCTACTTTTTAGCCAATATAATGTACCTAAATATGTCAGCTCGCTACGACATTAATTCATTCAGACTTATCTGGATCACAGTTACCTTGATTCTACTGGAAAAGGTTCATAAAGAAATTTTTTGTAAAAATCTTTCTTTATGTCATGAACCAGAATGACAGCTTTGCCTTGGTCATCAAACTGAGGCCTCCCGGCACGACCCATCATCTGGAGCACGTCTGCGAAACAAGAACAGAGGCGGGAAGAGTGTGAAGCTGAACGCTTGTTGACTACGGCACCTTCCGACAACCTAACAAAGAGACCCGAGCACGTTAAGAGATGCTGTGTCTGATGCTGGCTGCTAGGCTCCCCAGACATTCAGTGAGCGAGTGGTTCCCTACAGCAGCAAGAGCCCTCCAAAGATGAAATGACTTCCTCTGGTTAGATGACTTGAAATGCTGCTTCAGAGTTACTGTATTAACTAAATACAGAAGAGCAAGGTAAATACCGGGAAATCTCTTCAGGAGTCAGCTGGCGATTTCGGTCCATTAATAATGGGTGCTTTTACTCATGTTCTCGTCTTACCCGGGGGATACAGATTTTTTTTTTTTTTTTCCCTCCTCCAGGGTTATTGCTGGGCTCGGTGCCTGCACCATGAATCCACCACTCCTGGAGGCCCTTTCCCCCCCCCTTTTCTTGCCCTTGTTGTAGCTTCGTTGTGGTTATTATTATTGCCCTTGTTGACGCAATTCGTTGTTGGATAGGACAGAGAGAAATGGAGAGAGGAGGGGAAGACAGAGAAGGGGAGAGAAAGACAGATACCTGCAGACCTGCTTCACCGCCTGTGAAGCGACTCCCCTGCAGGTGGGGAGCCGGGGGCTCGAACCGGGATCCTTATGCCGGTCCTTGTGCTTTGCGCCACATGCGCTTAACCCACTGCGCCACCGCCTGACCCCCCTACAGATTTTAAAAATCATTTTATTAGATTTTATTTTTCATTGCCACCAGGTTGTCATTGCTGTCACTGGGGCGCAGAGCCTGAATAATCAATCTACCACTCCTGTAGAAAGCTTTTCCACGAAAAAAAAAAATAAATAATTTTGATAGGACAGATAGAAATTGAGAGGCGGTGGGAAGATAAAGAAGCGAGACACCTGCAGACCTACTTCATTGCCCACGAAGCTGCTCTCCTCCCTACAAGTGGGGAGCAGGGGCTTGAACCCAGGCCCTCAGACTTGGTAATGTGTGCGCTTAAAAGAGCCACCATGGGGAGGCGGGCGGTAGCCCAGCAGGTTAAGCGCAGGTGGCGCAAAGCGCAAGGACCAGCGGAAGGACCCTGGTTCAAGGCCCCCGGCTCCCCACCTGCAGGGGAGTCGCTTCACAGGCAGTGAAGCAGGCCTGCAGGTGTCTGTCTTTCTCTCCCCCTCTCTGTCTTCCCCTCCTCTCTCCATTTCTCTCTGTCCTACCCAACAATGATGACATCAATAACATCAACAATAACTACGACGACAATGAAAAAAACAGCAAGGGCAACAAAAGGGAAAAGAAATAAATAAATATTTTTAAAAATTAGAAGAAAAAAAAAAAGAGGCACCATTGCCCAGATCTCAATACAGATCCCTCCCGCCCCCTTTATAAAGTAGGAAGTTCACAGCTAAATAATGGGTAAGAACTGGTAAGTTTCCAGCACGTATCACTATGTGGACTGTTTACGCAACAGAGCACACACCTTACATGGGGAAAGACCAGCGCTTGAGATGCCATGTGCGCAACCCAGGTTTGCGTCCAGTCCCCGCTGCACTGAGGGAAGCCTTGGCGCTGTATTATCTTGCCTTCTCTGCATGTGAAAAAGCTGGGCTAGAGTGTTGGAGCCTCAGTAACAGTAAAAAACAAAGCAGGAAAATTAAAGACTTAGATGTCCACAGGTGTGGGGGCTAATTTCTGGGCTCTCAATTCAATTCCACCGGTCACTGTGTCTATAACTTTTCCTAATACCTGGAAATTTTGAATACAGTAGCTTGATAATATGGTTTGAGATGTGAGAGTGTGAAGCCTCCCAGTATTACTGTTTTCCCTCAAGATTGGTTTGGCAATCCTAGGTACTTTCTGACAAGCCTTTGGTCTATGCTCTTAAAGACATCTGTTGGAGGCTGGGGGCACAGCATAATGGTTATGCAAAGACACTTCCATGCCTGAAGCTCCAAGGTCCCAGCTTCAATGCCCAGCACCACCACAAGCCAGTGCTGAGCAGTGCTCTGGTCTCTCTTCCCTTTCTCTATATCCCTCATTAAAATAAATAAGTAAAGTGTTTTAATAATAATAATAACGACATTTGTTGGGACTTTGATGGAGATTGCGTTTTGTAAAATGGCCCCAACGCCTGTGGAGAACAGTCTGGAGAACTCTCAGGAGGATAGAAATGGACCTACCCTGTGATTAATTCCTCTCCTAGGAATACATTCCTAGGGAAACCAACACACCCACTCAAAGAGATATGTGTATACTCTGTGCCTATCAGCACAACTTCTAATGACCTAAATTTGAAGGACGCTAGCTGTCCAACAACAGATTGAGCAAGTTGTGGTACATATATGCAATGGAATACTACTCAGCTATTAAGAATAGTGACGTTCACTTCTTCACCTCATCTAGGATGGAGCTGGAAGGAATCATGTTAACTAAATAAACCAGACACAGAAGGATGAATATGGGATGATCTCACTCATGGGCAGAACTTAATAAACAGGAAGAGCGAGAGAAAACATACAGTGAAACTTGGGGGCCTGGGTGGTAGCTCAGCGGGTTAAGCGCATGTGGCGCAAAGTGCAGGGACCGGGGTAAGGATCTTGGTTCGAGCCCCCGGCTCCCCACCTGCAGGGGAGTCGCTTCACAAGTGGTGAAGCAGGTCTGCAGGTGTCTGTCTTTCTCTCCCCCTCTCTCCATTTCTCTCTGTCCTATCCAACAACAAATATAACAACAACAACGATAAACAACAAGGGCAACAAGTAGTGCAGGCACTGAGCCCCAGCAATAACCCTGGAGGTAAAAATAAAATAAAATAAAATAAAGTGAAACTTGGACTGGTTGGTTGTATTGCACCAAAGCAAAGGACTCTGGGAAGGAGAGCAGGGGGGGAGGGGGCTGAGGGGCTGTCAGGTCCCGGAACAGGCTGATGGACACAAGTTGGGGGTGAGAGCATTTTGCAACACCTATCTTGGTGAGATGAGGAGTTGCACCCATGTGCAAACAACTGTGCTCTAAACCAGTAGCCTCCCAGTAAAAAATAAAGGGGTGGAGGAGGCTGCTTGTGCATATACATTTAAGCAACAAGCACTATGTCTAGAAGACCCATGGGAATATTATGTCTAGTCAAGAAGATTTACAATCAGGCTTTACTAGCGCTTGCATATGATCTATCGAATCACTAGTAGCTACTAACCAGTATTTTTGTGAATCGGAACTACTATGCTTATCATGATTATCTAACAAATTAGGAAACATGTAAGGAAACAAAATAGCCCAATACTTGGAATAAAAATTATACTGGAAACAAATATATACATTTTTGGGGGCCAGGCAGTGGTGCACTTGTTTAAGTGCACACACTATAGTGCAAGGACCTGGGTTCAAGCCCCTGATCCCGGTCTGTGGGGGGTGGGGGGAAGCTTCACGAGTGGTGAAGCAGGGCTGCAGGTGTCTCTCTCTCTCTCTTCCCCTCCCCTCTCAATTTCTGACTCTATCCAGTAATAGATAAATAATAAAAAAACAACCACTAATGTATACAATTTGTTTTTCATATATTTCAATGTGAGCAATTTTCTTACATTCAACTCATGCAAACTAAAATTCTTATGGCTAAGACAGGAGCCTAATTTATCTATCCACTTAAGAAAAAATTACCTGTAATGGGAAAATCCACATAGCGTCTTGTTTTTCCATCGTAATATTCTGTCCCTTTAATAATTACTAAATGAGCTGGAAAGTTTACGCCCCAGGCTAATGTACTTGTAGCAATAAGGACCTGTAGAAAAGAAGACAATCATTTATATCTAATCAATGTGTAATTACTATATTGCATTTACATGCGTGTTCATGAAATAAAAAAAAAAAACAACCTGCACTTTGCAGTGCACAAACAGCTCCTCTACTGTCTTCCGGTCCCTCTCATGCAGCCCGGCGTGGTGCATGCCTATGCCAAAGGCCAGTGTCAGCTTCAGGTTGGAATCTCTTAGAGTCGCAATGATGTTGTCCATCTGAAAAGGAAAGCGCATTGAGAAGACAGAGCCGCGTTAGCTTTGAAGTCTGCATACTAAACGCTACATTCTTTTTTTTTTTTTTTAAAGATTTTATTTGGGAGTCGGGCGGTAGCGCAGCAGGTTAAGAGCACATGGCGCAAAGTGCAAGGGACCAGTGTAAGGATCCTGGTTTGAGCCCCCGGCTCCCCACCTGCAGGGGACTCGCTTCGCAGGTGGTGAAGCAGGTCTGCAGGTGTCTGTCTTTCTCTCCTCCTCTCTCCATTTCTTTCTGTCCTATCCAACAACAACGACAGCAGCAGCTATGGCAACAATAACACCCACAGCAAGCACAACAAGGGCAACACAATGGGAAAAATAGCCTCTAGGAGCAGTGGATTCCTAGTGTAGGCACTGAGCCCCAGCCATAGCCCTGGAGGCAAACAGATTTTATATATTTATTAATGAGAAACATAGGAGAGAGATAAAGAGCCAGACATCACTCTGGTACATGGGCTGCTGGGGATTGAACTCAGGACCTCATGCTTGAGAGTCCGATGTTTTATCCACTGCGCCACCTCCCGGACCACTTGCTTCTTCTAAGCAATATAAAAATATAGCCCTGGGCTGGTCAGTGGTGGCATACCGGGTTAAACACACATAGTGCAAAATGCAAGCATCCTGGTTTGTGACCCGACTCCCCACCTGCAAGGAGGGGGGGGGTCACTTCACAAACAATGAGCAGGTCTGCAGGTGTCTGTCTGTCTGTCTCTCTCCCGCTCTATCTTTCCCTCCCCTCTCAATTTCTCTCTGTTCTATATAAAAAAAAAGGTGCTTATTAAGAGAATACAAGGTGAATCCTACAAGGATTTTACACACACACACACACACACACACACACACACACACACACACTCTGATTAGCGGATTCAGGGAATGAGAAGGTAAAGAGGAGGGTGGGGTGGAGGTCGCTATGGTGAAGAAGATAGTTTGGTGGAGCATGAAATGTGCTGGTGCCCATCTTGGGGCATTGCACCGTATGATAACAAAAGCCCTGTAAGTCCGCATTCCCTCAGTGAAGTGATGCTGGAATGGGTGTGTGTGTGTGTGTGTGTGTGTGTGTGTGTTGTTTCTTTGGTCTCATGCATCATGGTGAACATTCCCAACTTCTCAGCTGATAGCTTACCATCCATGCTGCCTTCACCAGTTCATGAAATAAAATAAAGTATCTTCTATCTATGCTATGAAAAGACACTTGATTGACATTGTTGCTCTGGCATTTATTTTCAGGGATTTTCTTTTCCCTTTCCACAAATGAAGGAACGACGTACTTTTATGACTTGTAAAAAAAAAAAAAAGTTCCAGGTCAACAGGAAGGTACCCAGAAGTAATGCACTGTTTACCACAGGAAAACGAGAAGACCTCGCAGGAGACTTGGATAAGCATTCGTGCCGTCCCCTCCCGACCAGCTGTTTCTTACTCTCCTGCCTCAAGTTTCATATAAATCAATGTTATTAAAAAGTCTGTTTACCTATCTGAACTGGCAAAGATCTAAAAATCTCATCAGGACAACCACAAAAAAAAAAAAATTCCTTCATCATATGGTTCCCGTGGATAAACTTATCTGTTATCTGAACAGCGTGAGAAAAGCAAAATTGATAGTAATATTAATCACTAAACATACTACTACTAGAGCAGAATAGCAAACTTAAACTTTAAAGCTGCAATTTTTATTAAATTCTATACACCTTTGTACTAAAAAAACAAAAGAGCTCTGGGCAGGTAAGATGTGTCTTCTTTGCCATGTCTGTGAGCGAGCTGGGAGCTCTGGCTCCCACAGCACTGCATGGGGGAAGCCTTGCTGCAGATGTTTATCACCGTGTGTCTCTGTTTCTCTCTGTCTGAAAACGTTGCCCAGGAGGGGGAAAGCCCTGGTGACAACAACAGAAAATCCTCCCCCCGCCCCCAGTATCCCCAAATCTTTACTGACCAAGATAACGTGACACAAGCAGGAGTGTTGAGGAATGTCACATAGCAGTAGGCACTTATTGAATACTTCGTGTCAGCCATTCTGCTTATAGCGTCATATTTGATCTAGTACAGAAAGTGATGTAGTACTGATGCAATATAGAATTCACTAATGCAAACTAGTGCATTTTGAATGAAAGAACTCAAAAATTTTAAATACTTTAAGCAGTCTTTTTAAAACCCCAGTCTTGTGGTCCTGGAGGTGGTGCAGTGGCTAAGGCACTAGACTCTCAAGCACGAGGTGCCGAGTTCGATCCCTGGCAGCACATGTACCAGAGTGATGGCTGGTTCTTTCTCTCCTCCTAGCTTTCTCATGAATAAATAAATAAATTCTTAAAAAAAAAAAACACAAAAAAAAACCAGTCTTATGAGAGAGCTAAGCCACTCTGCCCCTGAAACACTAAACTACCATTTTCTTAACTTTTCCAAGGATAGTATCCATTCCAGACAGAAGAAAAAGTATGTACAACAGATGGATCAGGACATTAGCCCTTAATTTTTTTTTTGAAGGAAAGACCACTATAGATACTTATTATTATAATTAAAATACTCTGATAGGTGAAGTTTTAATCACAAGCTCCTTTTTAAAGTTTTAATTACATTTAGTAGGCACAGGCATCTTTCCAATGAACAGCCTCTGAGATATATCTGAGTGCCTGGTGGCTGAATAAACACAACTCAAGTCAGTACTGCAAACCCAAGAAACGTGGATCTGTGAGCCCCTAAGAATTGGTCTTCTTCTACGGTGGGGTGGAGGGAGGCGCACATGTGAGCCGTTGAACCAATTACTTGAACTTAATAGAATTTTTTATATTTTAAATTTATTGGACTCAAAAAGCTTTTGTAGAAAGATAGGATTCCATTTAAGTAGATACATTACTCTGTGCCTGAGATACATTCCAGTCAGAATATAATTCAGGAAGCTGATGACAATGTTGGCTCCAAAAGAAAGGAGGAGGCCAGATTGGCCAAGAATGAGCTAACAGATTGTGCAGCCCGGTTCTGTCCCTTTGAGTGTGATATATTGTTTCAAGATGCTAAAAGCTCATACTTTCTCAAAGCGTATCTGTTGTGCTGGTTCCCCCATTTTCACAGAATCCTCATTATCAGGACTCTGTACTCTTTTCAAAGCACGTCAGACTCAGACCATATGCCACAGAGTAATACTTATCGATTGTTTAAAACGCTCAATAAAAGTACACCCTATGGAAAAATAACAAAAGTCACTGAAACAATTTTAAAACAAAATATTAAATACACCACATCTGGCACTGATGTTACATGAACTTAAAACATTTCCTTATAATTACTAAGTGTTAATGTATACAATACACTTCTGTGTGACGAATCCTATAGATCAAAGGTGAAAAACAGAAAGAAACACGGGCATTATAGGATGGGCTATGGATCTACTAACAGCAAGGAAATAAAAAATGAAGTTAATAAATTACAAATAGCAAATCTCCAAACTTTCAACAATACTCCTCTTAACTCTTGATATCCACTCTGAAGCCCTGAAACAGTCTGCTGTGCGGTCAATGTGTTTTTTTAAGTTTCAAAACAATGCCATTTTTAACATTTGTTTGTTTTTCAGCTTGACCTGGTGTTGACTAAATCAACATCAAAACTGGGCCATGGAAGGATATATTCCAGAGTTTTTCCTTATTGATACTTTCAATTCGACTCCTGTTGGTTGGGTGTTGCAGTGTGAAGACTTCACATTTCTTTTTAAATACATGTATTATGCGCATTCCCATTTGCTTTTTCCAGTGCTGGGGGCTAGATAGAGTATGTGAGATTCCACCACTCCTGGGCCTACTTTTGTATGCTTTTTATTTCAGGAAAGCCGGGGGAGCCACTGCAGCACCATACCACCTTCTGTGGGGTGTGTCCTGTGGTGTGACACCCCACCTGGCACCAGGCTTTGAATCCACGGCTCGAGCGCATCAGGTCAGGTGTACATCTTACCAGGCGACCTGTGTCTTGGCTCCTCGGTTTTTGAAGAGTTTTGATTCTAACCAGTGGCTGGAGAGCATTCCCAGACACTGAAAAGTTTTCTGAATGCAGATAGAGCCCGTGAAATGGACAACTTTAATGACCTTTCTAAAAATAACATAACTGTAAATGAACATGGATTACTAACATAGATTAGATTTGTGGAAGCCAAGAAGATTCTGAGATAAGTTCTGTCACTGAGATTCCCGGTGAAGTAACCACTCGGCATAGGAGGTTTTACTCAGTGGGGCCGCAGTGCAGTAACAGTGTTAATGCTTGTTGACCACTTCGCAGCTCTGGGCTTGATCTGAGCACATTACATAAATCCATATGCTTGATCCTGACAACCCAGTGAGATAAGACCATTATTATCCTCTACAGATGAAGGAATGTTGTGCAGAGGCTAAGCAGCACACTGCGGTCACACAGCTTCTAATGGAGATCTCACCATTGAACTCAGAGAGCCAGGCTCTAGGTCGCGCGCTTAACTGCAGGCCACCTCGCAGTGACCGTGCGAGTAAGTGGGCAGCTTCGCTACTTGCTACTTCAAGGAATATTTTCACTTGCTGTATGGCTCAGTCTCATTGGTTTCCTCTGAGTAGAGAAAACAAGATGTTCAGCTGCTAGTGACATATTCCATTCAAGCGGCTGCCTTGTGTGAGTGTGATTTGATTCCTGCGAGTTTGTTTATTTTACTCTTTTTACTCAAAAAGAGACACAAAGAACAGGGAGAGAGAAACGTCACAGCACTGCTCACGTGACCTACCCAGTGAGCTCTCTTTTGGCTCCCCCAATTTGTCTTTATTATTTAAGTATTTTTACTCTTATGCCTACAAATTAAATATATACAATTATTATTATTTTTTAATTAAACTCTCACTTCTAAGGGCCAGGTGGTGGTGCGCCCTGTTAAGGGCAGATATTATCAAGCACAAGGGCCTAGGTTCAAGCTCCTGGTCTCCATCAGGAAGGGGGAAGCTTCATGAGTAATGAAGCAGCGCTAAAAGTATCCCTTTTCCTTTCTATTTCTCTTTCCTATCGCATTTTCTCCCTGTTCTATGAAATAATGAAAGAAAGAAGGGAAGAAAGAAAGAATGCAAGGAAGGAGGGAGGAAAGAAAGACAGACAGAAAGAGAGGAAGAGAGAAAGGAAGAAAAAAAAAAGAAACAAAGGGAAAAACGGATAGATGGAAGGAAGGAAGGAAGGAAGGAAGGAAGGAAGGATGGAAGGAAGGAAGGAAAGAAGGAAAGAAGGAGGGAAGTCTGACGACCACAGGGGAGTGGTGGATCAGTGTTGCAGGTGCCAAGCCCCTGTGAAAACCCTGGTGGGGGAGAGAGATGCTAACTGCCGACTTTGATATTCTGGCTATGGGTTTTCTCTCTCTTGTGTTTCCCCATCAGATTACCACCTGCCCCTCTAAACCCCCTACTCAGATGTTTCCATCCTGTTATGTTACTATACTGTCAGTGGTAACATTTGCCATGTAGCAGAGTGAAAGAATGTGGGTTTGCAGAATAGTCAGCTTGATTTTGAGTTTCTCAGTCAGCACCTACTTGCTCTGTGCTTCTGGGAAAATAACTGCTTTCAAGTTTCTGTTTAGCAAATGTAAACTGAGAACAATCCCCCCAGAATTCATGACTAAGTGAGACAGATGCTAAGTCTTTAACCAACTATAAAGCACTCTCTAAGTGTATGATTGCTATTAAGTATAATAAATCTTTACCTCGTTCTCTGCTAAATCACATATAATAGCAACTAAGCAAATAGAGTTGAACAGACTCTTATCTTGAAAGTGCTCTAATGAAATATTTTATGTCCAGTGTTCAGCAAGTCCCTAGAAAATGTCTTTTTTTGATATTTAATATTCTTGACCTAGTAGATTCTTTTCAAATATATTTATTTTTATTTATTTTAGATAGGGAGAGAGGAAGAAGGGAGGGAGAGGTAGAGAGAGAGCGAGACCCGCAACACTGTGTGATGGGGGGCTTGGCGCTGGGCCCGGAGCACTGCGTGTACATCTGCCCAGGTGTGCCACCACCTGCCTCCCACCTTGTACTTTCTAGCGGCCAGCTGTTAAGAGGTTTTGCAGTTTGATCAAAATTGAAAAAACAAAAACAAAACAAAACACCCAAAACAAACCAAGCAAAGAAACAAACTTGGGATGGAGTTTCTCTATCATGACCCAGATTTATTTTTGTTGCTTATAAAAAAGATTGAAAATTATGCAATAGATTCAATTTCTGATTTTCAATAACTTCCAAGTTCACCTTCAGGGTTGGAAACTGATTTCTTAACTGTACAAAGAATGGAGAAAGAAAACTACAATAAAGTTTAAATAAAACCTATGATTAGTGGAAATTTATACAATTGCAATTGCAATTGTTTTGAGTGAAATCAGATAGCAATTAATCTTTGTAAGTATATTAAAGTTTTACATGAATGAGGCCACGTGAGTTATGTTTAAGTTAAAGTGAAAAACAGCTGAGAGAGAGAGAGAGAGAGAGAGAGAGAGAGAGAGAGAGGGAGAGGGAGGAGAGCACTGATCACAGCTCTTATGTGTTGCTGGGTATTAAACCTGGCCCCTCACACATTCACATCATGCTGTCCGGATAAGCAAAATCCCCAGTCACTCAACGGGATACACTTTCCAAGTGCTTAAAAATGGCCGTCTGCACGCAGCATGTGAAAACACCCCATTTTCGTTTGTCGTGGAAATACTGCTTGTGAGATAGACTTTAGACTCTGAAGCAATGTGGACATTATAGTTAGCACAACCCACTACTAATGTTTTGTGCAGTTTAACGGGGCCATTTAATATGAATTAACAAGGCTTAACTATAATGTTCTCCTAATAAAGTCTTAGCTCCCATATTTTTCTGATTATAATGTTCCCTCTATCTGGATTCTTTCTAGACTTTGCTCCAAAGTGTGAGATAATCTCTCCCCTGCTTCAGATCCCTGCCCCAAACAACTTTCTGAAAATACAGTAGACTTTAGATCAGAACTCAAACAATCTAGCCTAGGAATTTGGAGGCAAAAGATTGCGAGAGAATCCTAATTTATTTCCACTTGTCAAGAAGGAAAAAAAAAAAAAAAAAAGAGCTCTCTTTGATGTACTCCTCCCCCAGCTACCTGGACCTTATTTAACAGTGTGGGAAAGAAAGCAGCAGGAGCAGTGAGGCAGACTAAAGGGAGACACTGAAAGGCAGAGCGCAAGCAAGGCTTCAGGGGGAAAAAAAGCTAATCTTTAGCCAAGAGTCTGCATTCCCCTCCCAGATACAGCATCTTGTCCAAGGTGTGAGTGATGAACAAGGGCAGTGTTTTCAGTGGGAAAGCCCGCTCAGGAGCGTTGCTTCTGCTCGTTCCTGTCTTAGTGCTGGCTGGCAGCTATCCAGACCAAAGCACCCTTCACCCTTGAAGGTGGCACCAGGCCTCAGGGCGCGTGGAGGACATCAACAGGCAGCGCCAATGCAACCACACAGCAAGCGCCAGGAGCTATCTATCCTGGGGGCTTCCATTTTCGCCCTCTCCCGTCCAGTGACTCCTCTACTCAGTCCAAACTGGCTTCTGTTCCCATGTCATAGACCCTGCTTGCCACGGTCACCCAAGATGTGCTAAATAAAGCCTGTGGGTGCTTCTCTGATCTCATTTCATTCAGCTCCCAAGAACATTTGATGCAGTCAAGCCCTCCTTCCTTCATGAAAAGCCCTGTTCAGGACACTGCCTCCCCTCGCTGGCATCACGGTCACAGTGCCTACGGCCAGTTGCTTCTTTTCTACCTAGACGCCCCGGACAGGGCCCTCAGTGCCTCCTGTCTGGGTCTTCACACTGGCTAAAGATTCTTCTGTGCTCGCCAGGTTTAACGGTCTACTAAGCTTTGCTTCTGTGCTGATGCTGCTAAGCTTACAAGCTCACTTCACAACCTCTTTGGGTTTTACACACTTCCTTCTCTCTGTCTTGAATCTCCACTTGAACATCTTGGATCTACAAATCAAAATGTCCGAAATATAATCTTTTTTTTCCCCCTTCCAGGGTTATTGCTGGGGCTCAGTGCCTGCACTACAAACCCACGGCTCCTGGAAGCCATTTTTTCCCATTCTTGTTGCCCTTATTGTTGTTGTTGTTATTGCTGTTGTTGTCGTTGGACAGGACAGAGAGAAATGGAGAGAGGAGGGGAAGACAGAGAGGGGGAGAGAAAGACAGACACCTGCAGACCTGCTTCACCGCCTGGGAAGCGACTCCCCTGCAGGTGGGGAGCCGGGGACTGGAACTGGGATCCTTATATGGGTCCTTGTGCTCTGGGCCATGTGTGCCTAACCTGCTGCGCTACCACCCAGCCCCCAAACAGAACCATTTTAAAGGTTAAAATCTGCCTCACGTTTCAATAAAAATCTGTCTCATGTTTCAACAAATGGCACACTTTATTTTTTATACAAATAATTAGAATTAGTAACATAGGGGGCATTCTTGATTTATTTCTTCTCAACTTTCACCCCTCATCTATCAGAAAGTTCTATGAAATCTAGTTCAACATAAAACATAGCTTTTGAAAAAAATGTTTCATTTATTTTATTTTTGAGAGAGATGGGGAGAGAGAGGGAGACTGAGAGGGGGAGGGAGAGGGGGAGAGAGATGCCAGAACACTGCCGAGCTCTGGCTGATGGTGGTGTGGGGGACTGAACCTGGGGCTTTGGAACCTCAGGCATGAGTCTCTTTGCATAACCGCTATGCTATCTAACCCTGCCCAAAACACAGCTTTTTGTTTGCTTCAATATAAGGTACTTGGTGAATGAACTCTGGGACCCACACACATGAAAACACCAAGTAGTCTCCTCAGTTCAATTTTTATTCTACATTTTGACAGAGAGTGAGAGCGAAAGAGTGTAATAGAGTGACAGAGACATAGAAGGAAGGAGAGAGGGAGTCAGAGTGAAAGGCACCAAAGCACCGCTCCACTACCCATGGAGGTTGTTTGTTTGATTTTTGTTTTTGGTTCTGTCCTGGGTGTTCCGCGTGGTTGTGGGGAATCATAGCCGTGACCCTGAGCACAGGTTAACATTCTACATATTAAGCCACTGCCCAGGCCAAAAAAACGTATCTTTGCGTTCTCACTGTCACTGCCGTAGAAGCCTCTAGGTCACCACCATCACTAACTGCATACTCCTCTCTCCTTTAATCTTTTATAGGAAAGCAGCAAAAGTAACCTTGAAAAAATGTCAGATTTGATCACGCCACTTGTCTAGCCAAAACCCTGGTGACGCCCTAGACCACCTCTCCCTTAGATACCTGCTCGGCTTGTTTCTCCAGGTTTCTGCTTAGTGGCCTTCTCTGCCTACATAAAAGACACCACTGAGCCCCCACCCTCGGTGCTCAGTTATCCCTCCTACTCTGCTCACTCTGCACATGTGCAATCTGACATATTTACTTCTTATCTCTCGTCCTCACTGCCGCTCAGGTTCTAACAATGCCTCCAGTGGTGGAGATACTGAATGTCTTCTGCGTCATCGAGATAGTCTCATATGCTTCTGACCTACAGAACTGTAAACCACACGACTCTATTTATCGTTGCCCTTGTTTTTAAATTTTTTAAAAATATTTATTTGTTCACCTTTGTTGCCCTTGTTTTACTGTTGTCGTCGTTGTTGGATAGGACAGAGAGAAATGGAGAGAGGAGGGGAAGACAGAGAGGGGGAGAGAAAGACAGACACCTGCAGACCTGCTTCACCGCCTGTGAAGCGACGCCCCTGCAGGTGGGGAGCTGGGGGCTCGAACCGGGATCCTTATGCCGGGTCCTTGCGCTTTGCACCACGTGCGCTTAACCCGCTGCGCTACCGCCCGACCCCCAAATCTAATTTTTACCAGATAGGACAGAGAAATGGAGAGAGGAGGGGAAGACAGAGAGGGGGAGTGAAAGACAGACACCTGCAGACCTGCTTCACCGCCTGGGAAGCGACTCCCCTGCAGGTGGGGAGCCGGGAGCTCGAACCGGGATCCTTACGCCGGTCCTTGTGCTTTGCGCCACCTGCGCTTAACCTGCTGCGCTACCGCCCGACTCCCACAGCTGTATTTATTTGTAAAGAAAAACATGTTAACTGGAGAACCTCTATGCAGGAAGCATATATAAGAACCCAACTTCCAGTGTCGCGGGAATGTTGCTGCTGGCTATGTTACCGGATAGAGAATGGCTGAAGAAGTAGACGCGTGACAGATGTAGAGGAAAGAAACCACAGTGTCTGGCTAGCTCACTCCTCAGTGAGCTCTCTGTTGTTGCTGTTATCATATATGCACTCATATAATAATGGATCTGACTGGAACTGGAAGAGAGGGATGACTACTGGATGACTCCACATGGAGGTGGAACTTGAGAGACAGAAACAGAAAGGGAGAACACAGTAAGAAACTTGGACTGGGGCTGGCGCCGAAGCAAGGGACTCTGGGGAGGGAGCTGGACAGAGGGTCTAGAGGGAGATGGGGCCTGGGGCCCTGGGGTTGGGGGGAGGGAGAGTGTGTAACAGACCCTCATTATGCAGAACTGGGAAGCTGTATGTGTATAGACAAAGGCGCTGTGATTCATTAAACCCCCAATAAGGCGTACATATAGCTTACCTCTCTCTCATCCATACTCAACCACTGTTTGGGGTCTTCTTCAGTGGCTAGAAAGGCTATCAGTTCCAAAGCAGTAAGGCGAGTCTGACGTCTAGATGAGACAAATATCAAAACAGGTTTGGCTGGAGAATGGCTTCTAATAGCTGTGGAAAAGTTGTAGAAAATAGCACGGTAGTTCATTTATACAAGGATAGGATTTTAATTCAGGTACTGAGTGGATCGTGGTGGATTTGGTCCTGTGGCTGTAGAAGCCGATCGGAGAAACCACAGGGAAGGAGAGAGAAGTGGTCAGACCTAAAACCACATGGCTGAGGCCTGGGGAGACTTTAACGGCACGGACTTCCAGTTCTATTCTGGGCTCCCGAGGAAAGAGGCACTTAAGAAGTGATGGCGCACCTGGTTAAGCTCACGCATCACCATGTACAAGGACCCAGGTTCAGGACCCTTGACCCACCTGCAGGGGAGAGAAGCTTTCTGAGCGGGGAAGTAGGTCTGCAGATCTCTTTCTTTCTCCCTCTCTATGCCCCCCTTCTCTCTTTGTTTCTCTCTGTTCTATCAAATTTTTTAAAAAAAAGAACTCTCAAAAACAAGCAAGCAAGCAAGCAAACACAGACTCTATCCAGAGCTGTACATAAATAATATAGGTTAAATTTTCTTTTGAAGTGTTTCTGCCTAAGTTATCAAAGATATTACAGAAGCCCTGAGGTCTGGAGAGCAAAACCTTTCAGAGTGATTTAAAAAACAGAATCACTAAACTATGGTATTAAAAAAGTCTCTAATTTCTGTCCTTGATCAGTGATGGGAAAATGAAGAGCTTGTATCAATGAACTGATAACTTACAAGTCACAGTATGCTTCCCCTAAAATCACGCATGTACATTTTGAAGGTGGGAGAGAGTATATAGCAGTATACCTAGTATACCAGAAGAGAGGAGAGATAGTTAGAAACCCGGGTGCTAACACTATAAAGAAATTATTTAGAGTCAGACATATTACTTGATCTAACTGGAAATTACGGGGTGTGTGTGTGTGTGTGTGTGTGTGTGTGTGTGTGTTTTCTTTTCCTATACAGAGGTTCCAAAATGCTGATAAGGTGGCATGAGCAGGATTTATACTTATGCCTGCATAGTTCTTAAGACAGAGAAGAGACAAAACAAGGTTTATAGTGAAAATGCTGACATTATTTCAGTTATGCTTTGAGAGAAAGAAAGCTTTCATAAAACCATCTCTCCAACTCAAAGAGACAGTCACCCACTGCAGTTATAATAAATGCTTTGAAAGGTGAGGTGCTACACTGACACCATACTTAAAAGTATGAATATTCCAGTTACTGTTGATTTATGTAACATAGAATTCTTCATTTTGTTCACAGTATGCATCTGACATTCTTTAGACAGATAGAAACAAATCTCAACAATACTAACCATGAAAAATCAGCTCCTTTGTCTTATTTCTAACACGCTGTTTAAGAGAATGCTACCGGACCCAAATGACCATGCTTTGAGAGAGCCCATCGGAGGTGCGATGTTGAAAACACACATATTAGCACAGCACTGGAGCTGCTTTGCACACATAAACATGAAAACCCCCCTATTTTTAAAGTTTCACAGTTAATGGATTTTTTGCTGTTGCGAGAACAGGTGTGGCTGAACAGCTCAAGGCAGATTTATTGTTCATTAGTGATTTTGTACACTGCTTCTGTGGAGGTATAAATAATCTGAACTGCCAAGATTGGTCTCTAGCTCACAATCAATACTTTGCTTCTGTCATAAGGCTAATTACAGCAGCTCAAAAGTCACCTAACAACTGTCACTGCACAATCAACAGCAGTTCACATTAGAGAATTTATTCTGAAGGTTATTTTAAATTGACATCATAAATATTCCTTATGTAGACTAAACAAAACATGTCTTTAAAGTAAGAGTGTTATTCTTAAATCATTACTGCTTACTTGATTTGTTAGAAAGGGGAAAACAACAACAAACAAAGCATGAGGACAGAAGCAATACAGAAACACTACTAAAAACACTACTAAAATGGGTTTTTATGATAAAAATTACGATGATATAGTTTTTTTACTTGTATTTTCTACTAGTCTTTGATTCAAGCTATTAACTATTGTAAAATAACTTAATTAATATTACTATTAGTAAGAATGATTTGATTACATTCAAAAATTGACTTACGGGGCTAAGTGTTGGCATGCTTGGCTCAGCTCACACATAACAGTGCACAAGGACTAAGGTTCAAGTCCCTGGTCCCCACCTGCGGTATCTCACTGTCTCTTCCCCCCCCTCTTTCCTACTCCCCTCTCAGTTTCTCTCTGTCTCTACCCAATAACAAACAAAAACGTTAAAAATGAAAATAGTAACAAAAAAAACCTTGATTTATTCGACTATAGAAATACTGTCAGTTATGAAATATCTAATTTTCTCTTTTTATGAAACTGTAAGTCAGCGCCATGTGCATGCATGATTTCCACCACTCTGGGAAGCTTTTTCTTTGAGATACATAGATTAGACAGACAGATATACAGATAGACAGAGAGACAGACAGACAGACTAACTGACCACAGTTTTTCCAGTGCTATCTCACCTCCTAAGGGAGTTTGGAGCTCAAACTTGGGCCAGGTACAAGACACATGCCATTAACGGTAAGCGGTCTCTCTGGCCCTGTAATTTTCTTTCTTTTTCCTTTCTAATTTTCAATAGTTAATTTAATGTACCTTCAGGCTTCTTAATAGTTGTGGCAAATGATTTCACATATTTATAGAAGCCTACAGAAACCTAAACGATTTAGAAAACATTTAAAGGTTACTGTAAAAATGGATATATATATATATATATATATATACTTTTTTTTTAATTCCAAGATACAGAACTCACCCTGAAACGTAGGCTTATTCATACTGGCCATACGGGGACAGTAATGTTGACCAGGGAAGCCTTGAATGTGAACTTCTAGAGGAACTGGACGCACAGATGGTCGGAAGTTGAACAAGCCCATCTAAGAGTAAACATAGTCACTTTTATGAGTTTGCTTATAAGGCAATGCAGCTATCTGCAGCCACACTATTAAACACCTGGTTTATCAATCTTCACATACCTGACGGATATTGAGCCAGTCGGCCAGGTCTCTGGCATTAGCTAATGCAGTAGAGAGCCCGACTATTCTAACAGGTTTCTCTGTGTGTGATGAGATGAAATTTGTTCGGGATACAATGACTTCTAGAACAGGGCCTCTCTCCTCCCCTAAGAAAGAGGAACACTGGACATTAGTTACTTAGTAAGTGCTGTTGCTGAGTGCTTACGTCAACAGGGTTGAAGCTTGCCAACTAGCTGTAGGTCCACTGGTACCCACCGAGCAGATGGATCTCATCTATGATGAGAATGGCGACTTCCTTTACATAGTTCCTATTCTGCCAGCTTCTGCTCACTCCATCCCATTTTTCTGGTGTGGTGACAATAAGGTCAGCTTTGGCAATGGATTTCACATCCGGAGTCACGTCCCCCGTTAGTTCAATAACTCTGAATGGAAATAAAAAGGACGTCTCTGAGGGATAGAGAATAGGAAAGCTATCAGGGGAGGGGATGGGATATGGGCTTCTGGTGGTGGGAACTGTGTGGAGTTGTACCCTCTTATCCTATGGCTTTGTCAGTGTTTCCATTTTATAAATAAAATAAAGAATAAAAAAATAATAAAAAACTCTAACTTTTCTTTTAACTATCTAACTTTTTTGGCAGCACAAGACCATGGAAAAGTGCGTCTTTCCAAAGCAAAGTTTGTGATCCTTGTGTGTTGGTGTACAGGAGGCCCTTCTGTTTCGTTAGTTTAATCCCCTGCTTAACACTCTTCTATTTACATAGCCACTGCATTCTATTTACATAGCCACTGCATTCTATTTACATAGCCACTGCATTCTATTTACATAACCACTGCATTCTATTTACATAGCCACTGCATTCTATTTACATAGCCACTGCATTCTATTTACATAGCCACTGCATTCTATTTACATAGCCACTGCATTCTATTTACATAGCCACTGCATTCTATTTACATAACCACTGCATTCTATTTACATAACCACTGCATTCTATTTACATAACCACTGCATTCTATTTACATAACCACTGCATTCTATTTACATAACCTCTGTTAACAAGCACCACCCTCCCTCCAGGGCATTGGTGGTTCAGTGATAGGATTCTCGCCCGCTCCGCCCCCTCTCCTTGTCACACCCTGATCCTCTCCTTGTCACACTCTGATTTTCACCAGTCACTTTTCTCTCCACCCTCTCTATGTCACATCCTGTTTCCACCCTACTTGGCAAGTACATATAAAGACAGCATTGTGAGTTTTAGGGTACCTTGAGTTTAGCTCGGCTTAGATTGTGCTGCGTCCTGCATGAATAAAGAGATACTGCCTACAGCTCAACCATGAGTCCCTGGTCGTCTGTTACCCTCCCGTGAAGCCAGCCCGGCAAAAACAACATAGCCCGGCAAAAACAACACTTGTGACTACTTTATTTCCATTCTATGTCTGAAACATCTGACTTTCTTCTTAATGAATGTCTCTTTAAGAATGCTTTCGCCCCTGAAATGAAGGATACATAAGCTAAGACTGACCATCTAACTTTGATGCAGATAGACACAAGTGTTAAACTTTGCCTTATGCTTACAAAATCTCTACTTAAAGTGCGATTAGAATTGGACTCGTGTATCCCAAAGCTGGAGGGAAGCAGGTAATGAAGGAAAGTGTCAGCTTACTAAGACAGGAAGTGGCCTTTAATGATACGACTGTGTAGGCTCTACTTCTTAGGCTGACTTTTCCTATAGCCACAACGTGAAATCCGAACACATTAAGACATAAAAAAGGAACGACACACCACTTCACTCTGAGCATAGACCAGTTTTGTAGTGAAAGCATGGAGAATTTTGGAGGCTGGCCCCAAACTATGAGTTATCTTTGAGGGACAAGATTAGTTCCTCCAAGAATAGTGACCCCAGATTTTCACTTTTATTTATTTAGTTATTTACTTTTGGACAGAGACAGTGAGGAATTGAGAGGGAGAGGGGGAGGTGGAGAGAGAAAAAGAAACACCTGGAGCACTACCTTACCACTCGTGAAGCTCGCCTCCTGCAGGTGGGGCTGGAGGCGTGGCCCTGGGTCCTCATGCCTTGCAACACGTGCACTCTACCAGCTTGTCTTCCCATTTCACTACTTTGAACGTGACATGACCAAATATAGTTCAAAGACTACGCAGGGAATGAACTCCAGACTATGTGCATTTCCCAACTGCCCAGCTCTACTCCGCAATAATCATGTGTGTATGTACAGCCCACTATGTCTTAAGAAAAGACAGGACGATTCACTGAAAACACGATTTCCAGTATCTTTAGAGGGTCACCCTTCAATAGATAAGGACCTCATTCTTTTCTGCCGTGATATGATATTTTGCTGTGTGTGAACTCCCCATGAGTATTTAGAGAAGAGTTTCTGTACAACCAATTTACTGCAGTTGTGTTATTAATAACAGCACTACAACAAATAACCTTGTAAAATACTTTAAAAGCTAGATTCATGAGAAACCTGCGGTCTTTTTTTTTTTTTGATAAATTGTTTACATGTAAATAACAGCACTACAACAAATAACCTTGTAAAATACTTTAAAAGCTAGATTCATGAGAAACCTGCGGTCTTTTTTTTTTTTTTGATAAATTGTTTTCATGTAAATTGTTGACTAAATGGTTTTAGAAATCGCTGTAAATAACATGAAGAGAGGTATATTTTGATTTTCTTTTAAGATTTTTAAATTTTTGAGAAAACTTTCTAGTCCAATTAAAGTAGTCATACCCATTTAAGGTTTTATTTTACAATGTAAATCATAAGAACAATGACAGTATTTTAATAGTCACTGTACTGCTTGTTAAATTATTTTTGTTGGGTCTTTACTACCTATAATAAGGAAGATATCTTTCGTGGGGGGGGAGGGGAAGAGGTAGAGAAACAGAGAAAATGAAAGAGAAAGAGACTCAAGTTTCTTTAGTGCAGTGAGGACCAGGCTGGACCCTGCACCACCCGCCTGCAAAAGCAAGCTCGTTACCCAGCCCTAAAAAACAAACAAAAAAAAATCACTATAAAAGCAGTCAAGGATTTTATGCAGAATTTGGCGATTATCTTACATGATTCAAAACATATTTTCTGAAAGAAAAAAAAAAAACTTACTTTTTACCAAGCTTTTCTTCTATTCTGACTTTCCAATCATCCATCCTTTCACGTACCAGGGCTTTTAGGGGAGCGATGTATACTGCCTAGAGGCATGGGGGGGGGGAGCAACACTTATTAAGAGTACCACCAATGTGCAAAGAGACACAGACCCTGCAGAATTAATAAAGTACAACAGTATGGTTGGAAATAGATCTCTTACTACTAAGACAATTTTTTAAATGAGGGAAAGTCATTCACTTTTTTCACATTTATGAAAGTGTAAGACAGAAACAATTACAAAACTGACACAGGGCTGAAATTGTTAAGCCTTTTCTAAAAATAACGTATCCCCACCCAAATACTTAGACCAGATAGATCAAAATTAAAAAAAGATTTTTTCAGATCATAAGTGGTCTTTTTTTTTTTTATAGCAGTAATGCACAATACAATTTAACAGTTATGTGGTGAACAGTGAGAATAAAAAAAAAGCCTTTTTTACTCAGTTATCTTTTTCATGTATCGTTCTCCTGAAACAATTGTCTATGCCTATAATATGACATGAAATACTTTAAAACAGTAACTTCTGCTACTCGTAATTTAGTAGTGTTTTATAAAATCACAAGCTTTTAGGGTATATTCTTACATCGGCATTAGTATGTATGATTCATCACATAAACCACCAAAACCCATCCCACTCTTCACCTTCATTAGAAATATTTTTTTTCTACGTATATGAAAAAGAGATGAAATGAGCTAGAATATTGCATAGAGAAAAAGGTGTCTTCATGATCAGTAAACTTTTCTGAGACTGTGACTAAGACTTACTTGAGTTTTGCTCACAGAGTAACTAACTAATGTTGTGAACTAGTGCTGCTAAATCACAATGCTATTTTCATGGAAGCTGCCGCCAACCGTGGATGTTAAATATTTACCCCTGTAAAAAAACAATAACCCAATACAGGAGGTGGACCCTTGAAAATAATAACACTAGATACTGACAGGACCCATTGATTCTTATCTATCTGGACTAAGGTTTTAAGTAACTCAGTCTCTGAAAAAAAAAAAGTTATTTTAAAAAATGCTTTACCCTGCATGTTAGATGTCAAGCTTAGACAAAAACTAGTAAGGTCATGGGCCCCTTGGAGTATATCTAAGATAGAGCTACTAGCTTTTTCCAAAACAAAGACCCCAAAAATTCGTCTGCAATATTCTTGTCTTTAGGTTCCTGATTAGTCAACAATCTATTCTGCCTTATATCTGAACTCTTTTTCAGCCACCAGGTTCCAGACGCTACCATGATGCCAACCTGACTTCCCTGGGCAGACGCCCCCACCAAAGGTCTGTGTCCCTGTCCACATCCCCCCCCACAGTGGACCTGAGAATCCCCCCGCACCCCCCCAACCCCGAGTCTTTTACTTTGGTGTAATTCTCTAAACCCTGTCCAAGTCCTGCTTTGCATTTCCTTTCTGTTCTTATTTCTGTCTATGGTTGGGATCATCCCATATATGTGTTTTGGTTCCTGTTTAGTGTTTAATTTTATTGTTCTCTCTTGCTGCCTTTCAGCCACCAAGTTGCAGATGTTACTAGGATGCCATCCTGACTTCCCTGGGCAGATGATCTCACCAATATGTCCTGGAGCCCCCCCCCCCCCCCAAAGCCCACCCCATTAGGGAAAGAAACAGGCTGGGGGTTTGGAACCACCTGCCAATGTCCATGTCCAGTGGGGAAGCAATTGCAGAAGGCAGACCTCCCACCTTCTGCATCCCATAAAGAAATTTGGCCCATTCTCCAAGACGGGTAGTCATATTGGGGGACTGTGACCAGAGGGCTCTGAATTCCAATTCCATCAAGACCTCAAGATCCAAGAGAGAAGATGAAAAAAGGAAGGATAATCAGAAGTTGTAACAAGTATAGGTGTAACTTAGAAAGGAAGGGAAGGGGAGTCGGGCTGTAGCGCAGCGGGTTAAGCGCAGGTGGCGTAAAGCACAAGGACCGGCATAAGGATCCTGGTTCGAACCCCGGCTCCCCACCTGCAGGGGAGTCGCTTCACAGGCGATGAAGCAGGTCTGCAGGTGTCTATCTTTCTCTCCTCCTCTCTGTCTTCCCCTCCTCTCTCCATTTCTCTCTGTCCTATCCAACAACGACAACAACAATAATAACTACAACAATAAAACAACAAGGGCAACAAAAGGGAATAAATAAAATAAATATTAAAACAAAAGAAAAGATAAAAAAAAAGGAAGGGAAGGCAAGACCATAGAAAAAAATGGGCAAATACAGAAAATATAGTTTGAAATAACTGTCAACCCCTATCTGTGATCTTGGGAGAACCACTAGTTTCCAGTAGAGGGGGTGGGGACACAGAACACTGATGGTGGGAATGATATGGAATTATACCCCTGTTGATGCAAAGTTTTGTAAGTCAATAGTGAATCACTAATAAAAAACAATAACCCAAAAGACTCTGGGTCCAAGAAGGATTCAGAGGACCTAGTGGGGGTTGTATTGTTATATGGGAATTTGGGGAATGTTATGCCTGTACAAACTATTGTACTTACTGTTGAATGTAAAACATTAATTCCCCAATTAAAAACAAAAAACAAAAAACTAATAGGTAGGGGCCAGGCGGTGGCGCACCTGGTTAAGCACATACATTACAGCACACAAAGACACAGGTTCAAGCCCTAGTTCTCACCTGTAGGAGGGAAGCTTCACGAGTGGTGGAGCTAGTCTGCAGGTGTCTGTCTCTTTCCCTCTCTATCCCCCTCCCCTCTCAATTTCTCTGCATTTATTATCTATCCAGTAATAAATAAATTAAAAAAATAATAACAACCCAACCTTATACACAGATCATTTACTATAAAGGTCTTCCCTATACAAAGTTTCAAATTTAGAGTATAACTTTACTTTTGAATTACTATGCTCAATCATTAGTTAATAACCACAGAACAGACTGAGAAGAAAGCTATGCACCGAAAGAAAGACATTACGTGAAAGAAAAAAATAATGAAAATGGAAGTTATAGAAACTTTTCTACGGTCATAAATAGGGAGGAGATCAGTATGCAATATAAATAACACACAAACTGTCTGTTTCTGTAGTGTAGTGGTTATCACATCTGCCTCACACAAATCAGTTTCACTGAAAGATAATGTCTCGAGGGGTCACAGAGAGAGCTGACTGGCTAGAACACTTACACTAAAGTGAAGCTTTAACAGCTGAGGAAGTTTCAGTGCTGTGGTGTCTACCCCTCCCATCTCTGCATGAAAAATGGCCCAGAACAGTGAGACCATGCATTCCTGAGGCCCTGGTCCAACCTCCCCTCACCCACCACCCAGAAAGGGGAATATAATATTTATAAACCGGGATTCCACACTTTGACAAAACTCAAGTTTACTGTTTACTTGATCTGCCGTGTTGGGCTACATTAACCAATGTGAAGATGGCCATCTGGACCAAACTAAAGACAGAAATATCTATCTTTCTGTTGACTGTATACCACCAGACTTCACGTCAGCATCAATATGTCCATGAGAGACAGAGCTGGAGAACTCTGAAATCGAAGGTGAAGTCTCTCGTGGCCTGTTATTCTAACATCTATATACCTCTCCCTCTATACAAGCAGATTCACCCAGAGTAAGAAATTGGCTAGTTTATAAATGATGAACTACCCTTCTAATTGAATGGATTAGAGATGAATTATTCTTTCATACAGACCTTTGAAGTAGGGTACTTGTTAAAGACTCTGAAGATAGCCAGTTCAGCAGCAACTGTTTTTCCTGATCCAGTGGGTGCTCCGAGCAGGACGTTACAGTCTGTGTGGTACAGCGTGTGGAATATCTGTGTCTGCACAGGGTTGAAGTGACTGAAATTATACAGGGCTTCGTATGCATCACATCCCAAAGCCGAGACCGGCAAGGGCTGAAGATCCAGCAATTCTGAGGAGATGCCACAGATATCACCGTAAGATAACCAGCAAATACGCACAGTCTGAACACTCTACCTTAGGAATCAATTAAGAAAACCTTGGATTTTTTTTTCTTTTACAAAAAATAAAGAAGAAACCCCCAACATAAATTCTTATATGTAAATTACTTATCTTTCTGCACTGTGACTACCCTGTCTTTCTAATCATACATAATATATATAGGAGTGATACATGTTATAAGTACATATATACAAAAAATACACACACACACACACATATATGCTATGAAAGAGCAATAAATCTACCCTAATTTGTAGAAAAAAGACTATTTGCAACCAAGTACTAGCAATGATTGCTAATAACAAATCCCATTGAATCTGTCAGATACTGGGTCAGACCAGAGAGGGGGAAGAAGCTTTTGCTCTAGCAAATGAAAACGATGATAAAATGAAAATGATCACAGAAAGAGACTCAGGTAAGAATTTTAAATCAGAGAACTGGTGGGCACACAAGAACCGCACTGTGCAAAAACCAAAAGACTCGACTTGGTGGCGTCTCCTTGTGCAGAGCGGATGTCCAGAGGAAAGAAGCCAAAGTGACTGAGAGAAAGAAAGTCATCTGCAGCGGCCTGAGAGGCAGCTTAGCAGAAGGTATTAGGAATGCAAACGTGAGCACGTCCTAAGCCTGTACGCCCGTGGGTTTTTCTCACATTAAGAAAAACAATTAATAAAATTAAGTGGCAATTTCAGTACATTTGACTATTCCAGGATTCAGAAAGGAATCTGCTAAAAAATCAGAAGGGAGTTGTGCTCCCAAAGGCATACACTAGAAAGGACAGTTAACACACGTTGGAGAGGATGTGGGGAAGTGGACGCCTGCCCTGCTGGTGGACACGTCAACTGGTCCAGCCCTTGTGGAAAACGACCTGGAGATTCATCAGAAGACTAGAAATGGACTTTCCCTCCAAACCAGCAATCTCTCTCCTGAGGATTTACCCAAAGGAAGCAAAAACACCTATGAGAAGAGATCTGCCTATAACTATGTTCATATCAGTGCAGTTTGTAACAGTCAAAACTTAAAACAACTTAGATGTTCATGGAAAGATCAAAAACTTAAAAAAAAAAAAAGTGACACACACAATGGAGTACTACACAACTGTTAAAACGATGAAGTTTTATGCATGTACAAACTATTGTATTTACTGTCAAATGTAAAACATTAATTCCCCAATAAAGAAATTAAAAAAAAAATGATGAAGAAGTTATCTCCTTTGGCTCATTTTAGATGGAACTTGAAGACATCATGTTAAGGGAAATAAGCCAAAAAGGAAAGCACAAATACTGAACGGCTTTACTTATAGCAGGACTTGAGGTGTGGGGCTGTGCAGAGTGCATCGCAGCGAAGAAAACAGCTCTGAGGGGGAGCTGACAGGGAGGGGCTGAAGAGAACCTTCATACTGAGAGAAAAGGAGTCGAGCAGCAGGTGAGAGCCCCGCAGCAGCTTTCGCAGGGAGATGAGGAAGTGTGCCCGCCTGGCCATGACGGCACTGCCTGAGAACAATTAACTTCCCAGAACAATGACTTAAAAAAAGTAGATAGGAGGTAGTGACTGAATGAATTCCCCAATAAAGTACTGTGGGGGGGTAAATGTTATTTTAAAACAAATCATATCAAAACTGAAAAGTTCTAACTCATGCTGCAGAAATATAAAATGCACTTTTGCCAGTTGTGAGGATGAACAATACTGTTCCATGGTACTATGAATCACCCCTCCTCCACACACACACACACACACACACACACACACACACACACACACACACACACACACACGGAGAGATACGGTGTGTGCGCACCCACCTAAGCTATGTGTACTGTCTACACTGAGAACACAGGGGTGCGTTCAGCACAGAGACTATGTGCTGCTTGTCGGACCCAGACCGCCTCGTGGCCTCTCTGACCCATTCTGTTCCGGCGCTGTAAACGCTTCCACTGTAGAAACACATCATATGGAGGGAAATATCTCAAAATTCCCTTCAATTAAATGATCGACACAATTTAAATAAAAATAAGCTTAAAGTTAAACTGTCTACTTTAGAACTAAGATTAAGTAAATTTAGCAGACACAAGAATAAAAAAGTCCTTTAAAGGTTACACTGACAGCAAAAACGAAGAAATATGGAGAAATCACAATGAACATATGTAGAAACAGACACATAGACACAGTAACCCAGAAAGAAAAGTTGAGTTGCATGCTTGCAACAAGTGTTACAATTGAAACTTGGTTTAGCTTCTTAATACTGGAACACGCACACATACACATAACTTCCAACCTTGGGAGTCGGGCGGCAGTGCAGGCGGCGCAAAGTGTAAGGACCGGCCTAGGGGTCCCCACCTGCAGGGGCGTCGCTTCACAGGCGGCGAAGCAGGTGTGCAGGTGTCTGTCTTTCTCTCCCCCTTTCTGCCTTCCCCTCCTCTCTCCATATCTCTCTGTCCTAACCAACAACGACGACATCAATAACAACAACAATAATAACTGCAACAATAAAACAAGGACAACAAAAGGGAATAAATAAAATAAATATTAAAAAAATAATAACTCCCACCTTGAAGCTCTAAGAAATGAACCCAATATACAGATTTCATTTTTGAACGTCCTTTTCATATCATATGAACAAGTTGGAATTTACACTGACACTCACTCAACTGTAAAGCCCAGGAACTTGTCTACACTGACTAACCCAACCATCTGGGGCAGTCACTGATCCGAAGGCCCGTTCATGTTACCTGTGTGTGGAGGATGTCTCTCTGGCAGAATCAGATGCTGGAAGTTGATGATGCACACGGCCTCAGCCCCCAGCCATCTATCAGACACTGCTCGGATGTAGTACTGGGAAGGCAAAGGCTCAAAGATGGGGATGGTAAACACCAGCATCTGTGCTTCCTTGCTAACGACCTAGTGTGAAATGCAGTCGGGAGTGAGTCGGAGCTCTCCATTACAGCAAGATTCTAGCTGGCTGTTGCTACGCCAGTGGCATCTATAGTAACACGTGCTAGAGATCAAGAGCTTTGATTTCTTCCTCCCTCCCAATCCTTATCCCTCTTTTGCTACTGGAGATTCACTGCTCTAAGGCAGAGTCTTTCAGACAGACACACAGACAGATGATAGACAGAGACAGCACAGCACTGAAGGTCTGCTCATGGCAGACTAGGTGCCCTCCTAGGCTGCCTATCATGTTGGCCCAAAAGTCGTGGATGCCTCCACAGCTTTACTTTAGAAATGTGTGGGCTTTTCCCTTCTGGGTATATCTGACATAACAGAAAGTAAAACTCTCACTCAATATATTAATAGGTTACCAACTCTACTCATTCACTATCAATATATATATATATATATATATCACTGCCTTAAATAACAGAATCACCTAGCACAAATAGAAGGTGAGCATGAAAAATACTGTGCTGAAAGTAAAAAACACTATCATGAAATTACAGTGCCAGTCACTCAAGACTGCTAGACTGAAGCTTACTTTCTCCTTGATCGAAACAAGCAACTCTTAAGAAAAGCATCAAAGTTAAAGATAGGCTAACATCAAGCTGAGTCTTTCCTTGGGACCTGCAGAGAAATCGGCAGGAGTCGCTTCTGCATAATGCAGCTCAGCCCTCTTTATTGCCGCGTTCGTGCAGCACCTACGTTGATCATGTGATTTATTTTGCATGCTTTGAACCACACTGATCACATGACCCATTCCATCCTCTGGAAGCTTTGCTTTAAAACACAACAGAGACGACTCATCCATTTCTCAGTCTGACACCACAAAATGGCAGCGCTATGTATATATATTTTATAGCTATAATATAGATATAGATATAGATATATTTTACTCTTCCCTTCAAACCAAACGGGAACATAAAAGATAATGAAGCATCAGTGGCACTATGAGATCCAAGAAACGAGCCAGAACAGAAAATGTCACTACATTTACATCTGCCTAGCACCGCAACATATAAAAGATAGCCGTAGAGACATACGTACCTGTTTCTTGAGAATAAGAAAGTACTCAGAATGGTAAATGTGGTCATTTGTAGGATCTTCTACCCAGATCCACCAGGGCTCTCCCACTGTCCCATGGACCTAGAAGGAAATAGATTCTAGTACTATGTACACAGCAGCATAGGTAAGGAATGTGTCAACATAGTCAACATCTGTTCTTCAACTTTATTTGGTATTTATTATTCTATGAGTCGCCACCAGGTTATGGCTGGGGCTCAGTGTCTGCACTATGAATCCACTGATCCTGGAGGCCATGTTTTCCTCTCCTTTTACTTTATTTTTCATTTGAAAATAGGACAGAAAGTAATTGAGAGGAGGGGGCGATGGGGGGCGGGGAGTGAGAGAGAGCGAGAGAGAGAGCGAGCAAGAGAGACTTGTAGCACTTGCTTCACCACTTGTGAAGCTTCTTCCCTGCAGGTGGGAAGTGGGGACTCGAACCTGGGTCTCGTGCAGGATGATGTGTGTCGTATGCTTTACATTGGTTTGTTCTAACCCTCCCCCGCCAAGAGAATTGGATTAGTCCAGTTAATTTGGCGGGCCTGCTTGGCCCCGCCCCAAGGAACCCGGAGAGAGGGTTCCTGAGTCAGAGAGTTCCGGAGTTCGAGAGTTGCAGAGTTAGAGGGTTCCTGAGTTCGAGAGTGCCAGAGTTCCTGAGTTCCTGAGTTCGAGAGTTTCAGGGTTACAGAGTAAGAGAGAGTTCCAGTGGGCCAGAGTTTCAGAGGGCTCTCAAGTACGAGAGTTCCAGAGTTCCAGAGTTGGAAAGTTCCTGAGTTCCAGAGTAAGAGAGAGTGCCTGCGCTGCCGCAAAGAGACAGCAGAATTCTGTTTGGTGATTAGTTTGTCTTAGTTTATGAATTGTTGTTCCTGAATAAAGAAATACAGCTTCCCTGCCCAGCCGTTGTCTCCGCGTCTCTGTTACCCGCCGTGAAGCAAGCCAGCCCGGCAAGAGCCTCCGAAATTTAACAACAGATGTGTGCTCTTAACCAGGTGCACCCACCCCTGCCTGGCTCCTCTAGCTCTTTTTAAAAGTGTTACCATACATAATTTACTTGACAAAGTAAACATTGAAAATGCACAGCTAAATGGTGTTAATATATTACTCTATTATATATTTTATTCTCACTGAAGTTAGTCTGAAATCCTACAAGTTAGTTACACAAACTGTTGAGTAGTTTGTTGTAATAAGCCAAATTATGAGGAACTTAAAATAAAAAAAAACCCTACATAAACATTTAAAAATGAGGGGTCAGGCAGTGGTGCACCGAGCTAAGCGCAAATAGTCACTTCACAGGCGGTGAAGCGGGTCTGCAGGTGTCTGTCTTTCTCACCCCTTCTCTGTCTTCCCCTTCCTCTCTCAGTCTCTCTGTGTTATCGAATAAAAAAAAAAATAAAGAAAAGAAAAAAGCCGCCAGAAGCAGTGGATTCCCAGTGCTGGCACCATGTTCCTGAGACTGGAGGCAAACAAACAGACACAAAGACCATTTAAAATGTTTACTGTGGTTCAAGCCCTGGCTCCCCACCTGCAGGGGTGTCGTTTCACAAGCGGTGAAACAGGTCTGCAGGTGTCTATCTTTCTCTCCCCCTCTCTGTCTTCCCCCTCACCTCTCCATTTCTCTCTGTCCTATCCAACAACAATGACAACAATAATAACTACAACAATAGAACAACAAGGGCAACAAAAGGGAATAAATAAATAAAAATAAATGTTTACTGAAGGGGGAGATAGCCTAACGGTCATGCAAACAGACTCTCATGCCTGAGGCTCTGAAGTCCCAGGTTCAATCCCCCACATCACCATCAACCAGAGCCGACCAGTGCTCTGGTGAAAAAAAAAAAAAAAAACAACTTTCTGTACCTCACGTAAAATGCTTATTGAACAAGAAGGCCCAGTGTGGGTTTGATGTACCTGTGATAACATCTCGGGTACTAAAGGAATAACGTCAGAGGTAGAAAATAGAAGAAAAAAAATGTGTTGGAAGTGCAGGAAGGAAATGTTTACGAGTATTCATAGTATGGGATGCTCAGAGAAGCAAAGAAATCACTAAGAAAAACCCATGTGTTGTAGTAACTGGTGAGTTTCTGGTGTGCCCCGAGGAAGCAATGTTAGAAGAAAAAGAGAAAGTTAAACTGGAGAAAAAGAAGAATACAAGGCTAAAAGTAAAGAGGAAAACAAAAGGGCAGTTTGAGAAACACTGAGATTTTGAAAGGACTCTTTGAACAAGGAGAAACTTGAATCTCTAGTGGTGGTGGTGGGGGAAGACAAACTAAGTTAAACAGAGGTGACAAAATGAAGATAACATGCAGAAAGTGATGTAGACAGCGGAGAAGCAATTCCAGAAGCTAGACCTTCTGCTTTCTGCTCCCCATAAAGAATTTTGGTCCAGACTCCCAGAGGGATAAAGAATAAGAGAAGCTTCCAGTGGAGGAGATAGATAGGACATGGAACTCTGGTGGTGGGAATTGTATGGAATTATATCCCTGTTATCTTAATCTTGTTAATCATTATTAAATCACTAATAAAAAAATTAAGCAACATTCCTTTCAAGCTGAATCCATGAAATAACCGCCTAAGGGCAGGTGCTGGCACACCTGACTGACAGCACATGTTACCATGCACAAGGACCCAGGTTCAAGCCTTTGTCAACATCTGCACAGGGAAAGCTTCATAAGCAGTAAAGTAGTGCTGGACAGGTCTCCTTTACTTCTCTCTCTCTCTCTCTCCTCTTGTTTTCTGTCTATATCCAAATAAATTATTTTTAAAAAATCAATTGATGTTCAAAAAGAATTCCTTGGAATATACCTAAAATAGACTTCCTAGCTTTTTCCAAAATCCCAAATCACATCTGCTATACCCTTACCTTTAGGTTCTTGATTATTAAACAACCTGCTCTGCTTTATATCTCATTGCTTTTCAGCCACCAAGTTGCAGATGCTACCATGACACCAACCTGACCTCCCTGGGCAGACAACCTCACCGGTGTGTTCTGTAACGTCACCTCCCCAGAGCCCTGCCCCACTAGGGAAAGACAGAGACAGCCTGAGAATATGGATCGACCTGCCAACACCCATGTTCAGTGGAGAAGCAATTATAGATGCCAGACCTTTCACCTTCTGCACCCCATAAAGAATTTTGGTCCTCGTTCAACAATTTGCTTGGCTTTGCATGTTAACTCTCTTTTCAGCCACCAGGTTCCAGATGCCAGCATGATGCCGACCAGACTTCCCTGGACAGACCCCACCAATGTGTCCTGGAGCTCCACTTCCCCAGAGACCCACCCTAATAGGGAAAGAGAGAGGCAGGCTGGGAGTATGGATCCACCTGTCAACACCCATGTTCAGCGGGGAAGCAATTACAGAAGCCAGACCCTCCACCTTCTGCATCCCACACCTTCTGCATCCCACAATGACCTTGGGTCCATACTCCCAGAGGGATAAAGAACAGGAAAGCTATCAGGGGAGGGGATGGGATACAGGGATCTGGTGGTGGGAACTGTGTAGAGTTGTACTCCTCCTATCCTACAGTTTTGTTAATGTCTCCTTTTTTAAATAAACAAATAAATTTAAAAAAAAAAGAATTCTGGTCTATATTCCCAAAAGGATAAAGAACAGGAAGCGTCCAATGGAAGGGATGGGACACAGAACTCTGGTGGTGGGAACAGTACCCCTCTTATCCAACAGACTTGTTGACCATTATTAAATCAATAAAAAATAAAATAAAATAAAAAGAATTCCTCAGTGTTGCTAGTCTAGGTTTTCTGAATGCACTGAAAGGGTTTCACTGGTGCATATACTGATACTTCATACCACACATTTGGTCATGAGGCTGAGTCTACACACTATTCCCAGGGTCTAACGGCACTTCAATGCCTCTTTTTCGGTGGCGACAGGGTGTTGCACATGCATGATTCTGCTCCTCCCACGACTTCAGCTTCCCCCGGGGAGTGCTGTTCCTGTGGCATGAGGACATGATCCTGGGCTTCAGGGGTGAGCTACCTTAACAGCTTCCCAACCAGCACGTTGTCTCACAGTGTCTCCTATATGCCCAAGGACAAACTTAGGAAGGCAGAGTTGAACCTGTGGTTTGGGCATTTTTGCCTCATGTAAGTACAAATGATTCCTACTTGTACCTGATCATTCCAAGAGAAATCAGGACAGATGTTAAGTGTCACTCTGAGGACAGTCCGTGTGATGGGCTGAATGGATGCTTCCATTGTAACAGAAGGAATCTGATGAACGCACTGCTTGACCTTGAGCCCAATATTCACATGATGCAGCATGTGACCTGAAAGGAAGGAAAACATGGTAGAGAAATGTATTCAGACAGAAAAAAAGCAAAAAAAAAAAAAAAAAAAAAAGCAATACAATCTGACTTGTAAATGGAATTTCAGAGGTGATTTTTATTGCTTGTTTTATGATTTGCTATGAAGAATAGTTGACATTCTTGACCTGGCATGTTTGAATATTTTATAATAGTTAACTTGAATTAGCAATTCATAGCTCTGGAAACCAGAGTCAAAGTTTCTTTAGCTACTTAATAAGGTCCTTAAAATAACTGAGATCTGATAGTGCCAAACTTCTAAAAACAGATCTACTGTTCTCCTAATTAGTTGATGCCGTATCGTCGAAACCATTAATATTTTGTAGAAATAGCCATTTATTCAATCCAGGTTTGTTTCCGAATTCTATAACCACAATAAGAAATAACTTATAATGACAGATGAGATATCTGTCATTCTCAACCATCCACAGCCACTCCTGGGAAATACAAAGATAAGACTCTAAGCACTGTCATTCTAGTACAGAATCAACAACACAGTCATGCTTTTCACAAGTGGTAACATCCTGAGAGACAGATATTCCTGGGAGGGGTGGGTGGGCCAGAGGCAGCACACAAGTAGAACTCCCCCGGAACATTCCTACTCCAGTTCAAGCAACAGGGGAAGTAGATTGTATATCCTGGCGTCAGTGTTTCTGATAAATTTTGGTTCATAGTTTCAGTCCCCACCTGCTTGGTGGGAAGCTTCCTGAGTGGCAAGGCTGCAGGTCTCTCTTTATCTCTCCCTTGTCTCTCAATTTCTCTATCTCCACTCAATAAGTAGAACATTTGTTAAAAATGCAGACATTTTTTGGCTTACGTTTAGATAAATAAAAAAGTTTCACAAAATAATATACATATATATCTTGAACCATGTGAGAATACACGATTTTCTTTCACATCTAGAAAAGTATTTGCACAGAAGCATACATACAATCATTTATTTCTTACCTATTTCATCTTTCCTCATGTCTTTAAGCTTATCCACACTAAGGTTTTTCTCTTCCAGTCTTGTTAGAATGTGTGGTGGTAAGACTGAAAATTGCCTCAAAGGGCTAGCCCAACCCCAGAGTCTCTTGTCGATGACTTTACTAAGATTCAGGAGCTTGTAGGTCATGGCAGGCCAACGTTTCCTCAGAGCAATTTCAAAAAGAGCACGGACGATTCTAGCAGCGTTCTACAGAATGAAAAAGGGGGAAGTGGTGGTCGGGCTCAGTATGCTTTTAAATTTGTCAATGAATTTATTATTCAGACTCAATTTAAAAAGTAGGTTACACCCTTCAAATGTGGGCCATACCAACTTTCTCATGAACTCCAATCATCCTTATTATTTGTGTGTAAGAAGAATCACACCCTTTCCATGTGAATGCTTTACTGTTGAACTCCCAGATGGCAGCCTTACTTCAAGTTCTACTCTTATATCCCATAAATTGATTGAAATGAAGACAGAGAGAGAGAGAGTGGGGGGAGAGGCATGTAAAGCACTTAAGAGAATGTGGAGGCCATAAGGAATGAGAGATAACTAAGGACGGACCTGACCATTTAGCTGACCTGACTACTTACAAAATCACTTAGAGGAGAAATAAAGGACACTATAAAATCCAGTCCAGAAGAAAAATTAGTTAAAGTGATAAAGAAAATATTTATAAGTGAAACTATCCAGATAATGATGGCCCCTATAAACCAAGCATGGCAACTATTTTACACACACTATCTCATTTAGTCTTTTTTTTTCTTTTTCTTTTTCTTTTTTTGACCTCCAGGGTTATTGCTGGGGCTCGGTGTCTGCACCATGAATCCACTGCTCCTGGAGGCCATTTTTTCCCTTTCTGTTAGCCTGGTTGTTCCCAAATGTGCCCAGATATATGCTGTCTTCACATCCTAGAATCTACAGCCGCTCCATAAAAGGTGGAAGAAACAGCATAAAAACTCCCAGAGTACACTGACAGTGCATGTGTGTCTGAAAGTGTACAGGCACTATGGGATAATAACTAAAATCTCTAACCTATAGTCTAGAGAAGCAAACACTACTTTATTATCATTATTTTAAATAATAGCACAAGATATTCAAACATTTTTCCTAGAGGCTGAAAGAGTAGCGTTTCAGAATACAGAAAGAAGTACTAATTTATCAAGTGGAGATACTGCTTGTGGAGCTACTGAGGAAGCAAGCCTAAAATGTAAATAGTGAAGAATAACTCAGCTGTTTACAGTATATTCATGTAAATAGTGAAGGATGACTCAGCTGTTTTATAGTATATTCATGTAAATAGTGAAGGATGACTCAGCTGTTTATAGTATATTCATGTAAACAGTGAAGGATGACTCAGCTGTTTTATAGTATATTCATGTAAATAGTGAAGGATGACTCAGCTGTTTTATAGTATATTCATGTAAATAGTGAAGGATGACTCAGCTGTTTATAGTATATTCATGTAAATAGTGAAGGGTGACTCAGCCGTTTCATGTAAATAGTGAAGGGTGACTCAGCCGTTTATAGTATATTCATGTAAACAGTGAAGGATGACTCAGCTGTTTATAGTATATTCATGTAAATAGTGAAGGATGACTCAGCTGTTTTATAGTATATTCATGTAAATAGTGAAGGATGACTCAGCTGTTTATAGTATATTCATGTAAATAGTGAAGGGTGACTCAGCCGTTTCATGTAAATAGTGAAGGGTGACTCAGCCGTTTATAGTATATTCATGTAAATAGTGAAGGATGACTCAGCCGCTTTATAGTATATTCATGTAAATAGTGAAGGATGACTCAGCCGTTTATAGTATATTCATGTAAGTAGTGAAGGATGACTCAGCCGTTTATAGTATATTCATGTAAATAGTGAAGGGTGACTCAGCCTTTTTATAGTATATTCATGTAAATAGTGAAGGGTGACTCAGCCGTTTACAGTATATTCATGTAAATAGTGAAGGGTGACTCAGCAGTTTTATAGTATATTCATGTAAATAGTGAAGGATGACTCAGCCGTTTTATAGTATATTAGAGAATGGCAAACACCTAACAATGAAGAAGGAACAAGAATGCTTTGGTATACAGCCCGAATTTTCTAAGATTTAAAATATGGGCATCAATCATAAAGAAACTCTATTTTTTTTTTTTTAACTGCAAAACAGTCCTTACATCAGTGCTGGTAATGTTTTTATAATCTTGAATCAAGCACAAACAAGGTGAGGTTACTCATTCAGAACACAGAAGTGTTACCTTTCAGATAAAGCATTAACTATTTCCATATCATAAAATATGAAATGGCAGTATTACTTTTTGACAATAAAAGATAAAAGAAATGAAAACATCTGAAATACTGGTACTGGAGAAGTCATGGGATTTAGAGGACGCATGTTTGTTTACAGCAGAATCACGTTTGTTCCAAGATGAGAAAATTGTTCTCACCCTATCAGAGCTTACGGTCCATGGTTTCTGAGATTATCACCCAGCTCTCAGTTGTCTTGATTAAACTACGCATTCATTCAATCTGTTTACCGTGCTATCTTGGACCATGTTTGTAAATATTTCATGATTACAGCTATTTCAAAGCACTCCTGAGTATTTGTGGTATTACTTACAATTTATTTAACATAAACATACTTTGCCTACATTAAGGCTAAGAAAAATTACAAGCCTAAAATATATTAGTTTTCTTATTTAAAATGAAATTAAGCTTTTATTTCTTCTTAACAGAGACCAATAGAAAATGATGAGGTAGTCTTACTAAGTAAAGAGGATTCTTTAAAAGTATATTGAGAAGAGACACCTGTTAGCTGAAAGGTATATACCACCACAGGTAAATTCTTTTTGTTCACATGGGGAGTTGAACATAAAAACCTAAGTATCACTTATACTATGATATTATTTAAAAAGGTCTGTGTTTAATAGACTGCAAGTTAGCGAATAATTTGAGGGGGAAGAAAGACTGACTTTGTTCATTAGAGAATGGTAACAAGATATAAGTATACTCTAATTAAAAATAAAAACAAGTGGGGGCTGGGCAGTAGCACAGCGGATTAAGCGCACATGGCGTAAAGTGCAAGGACCAGCGTAAAGATCCTGCTCGGTTTAGCCCCTGGCTCCCCACCTGTAACGGGGTCGCTTCATAGGCAGTGAAGCAGGTCTGCAGGTGTCTATCTTTCTCTCCCCCTCCTCTCCTGATTTCTTGCTGTCCTATCCAATGACAACAATAACAATAACAACAACAATAAACAATAATAAGGGCAACAAAAGGGGAAAAATAGCCTCCAGGAGCAGTGGATTTGTAGTGGAGGCACAGAGTCCCAGCAATAACCCTGGAGGCAAAACAACAAAAACAACAAAAGGAAATGAAAGAGTCATGCCAAATTTTACCTTCATCCTTGACTTAAACCACGGATAGCTTAAAAGATGTACACATTACATAGAGCCAGTTTTAAGATGAGATGGTAATTTTGTAACATGACATAATTGTAGTATGTTCTTAAAACAGCAATGAATTTACTCTGTGAGTCGGAAAATAAAGAGAAAATGGGGGGGGGGAGGGAGAGTAACATTCTTACCTGTGCAACATAGGCAGAATCTGATATAAGAGAAAAGCTGTCCATCTCTCCTCGGCTAATATAAGTTTGAAGCAGGATATTTATTTTTCCGTAACTGTTCTCTACACCTCCAGGAGCTGAGAGTTCACAAAAATTGTTTAATAAGGTGTCTAGCTCCTCTACTTCTTCTTCTCGGACCTAGAAATAAATGTTTTATAGGATTTTTGTAGTGATTTACTGGAATTTCCCATACTGAAATCAAATCACAATGCATGTTTTTTAAAAGGTCAGCTTTTTTTCCCCCCATAATTCAACATTAATTTTTCAGTGACAGGTGCAAACCCAATGTCCCCTATCCCTAGTCACCAGTCGAACTTCCCACATTTGGGGAAGTCTCAGAGGTCTACACACCTGCATGCAGCCCATAAGTCTGCCTACAGAGACCATCTTCATGCTCAGAGCATCTCCCCCACCTGGTACCAACAATCTCCTTTTGTGCAACTAAGTAATAGTTAATTTGTCTGACAGGTAACTAATACAATCCAGTAAGACTCTACCCTGAGGCTGTTAAAATTCCATTATTCATCACCAATATTAAAGTTGCCATTGACATATAAAAATCTGATATGCCACAAAAATTAAATCTTCTGACCTCGCTATCTTTCAATTGATGAGATTTCATTTTTTATTTGACCAGAGTAAAACCTCTGCCCAAATGGATTAGGGCAAACTCGAATTATCTTCAAATGCATTCATTACAGTCATATAGTTTTATATGGTACACCATATTCAGAGCTTGAAACTGTGGAGTACTATGATTCAAAGCATTAAAGTTTTTACTGCTAATAAGAATAAATTATAATAATGGTACAGAAATATTCATATCTCACTTTGAATCACGCATATCCTTTAAGTTTCCTTCAATAAACCTCATATTGCAAATAAGCCCAACCTCTACACAGTAAATTCTTCAAGTGTTTCATTATTGTAGCACATATTGGAAACATTTAGTTTATGGTAGAGAACACAGAATGATGGCAGATATGGCATAATACTGTCTGAGGGAATAGATACTGTTGATAAACGGGAAAAGAAGTGGATTGTTCACGTGTAAAGTAGCATGTAGCTTATATTGTATCAGGAACAACAATCACAAGCTTCTACAGACAAACAAATACATGTATTATGTGTGTGTGTGTCTGTGTGTGTGTGTGTCTGTGTGTGTGTCTGTGTATGTGTGTGTGTGTAGCTTCACCAACTCTTACCTTGATTTGATCAAATTCTTCAGCTTTGGAGACGATAGCAAAGATATCACTTTCTGTTTTGTGAGCATCAAAGAGTTCATTGAAGGTCTATCCAAAGTAAGTGTTAAAATCGATTAAAACAGTAAAATATTTTCAATGAAAAGCCTCACTAGCAATTAATTATACATTCTTAACAAACATTTGTACCATAGGTAAAGTAGAGTCATGTCTGTGGCATGCTATTCCAGGTCACTGCTTTATAAGCATCATCTATCAAGACTAGACATCCTTTCTGAAACATAGAGAGAAAAAAAAAAATCTAATTCATGAAATGTACATTTCGTGGTCTGGGAGGGGGCGCAGTGGATAGGGTTTTGGACTCTCAAGCATAAGGTCCTGAGTTCAATCCCCAGCAGCACATGTACCAGAGCGATGTCTGGTTCGTTCTCTCTCTCCTATCATTTCTCATGAATCAAAAAATAAAATCTTAAAAAAAAATCCAGCATAGCCTTTGGGTCTTCGCACATGTTCAGCAAAAGCATATGGAAACCTGCCACCATTTACCCACTTGAAGCTGATCAGACAGCATAAAAAAAATCCAGAGAGGAAAAACTAAAAATACATAACCTGAAGATTCTGACAAAGATACCATATTTTCCCAGGAGAAGGCACAGAAGTCCAGATAGCTGAAGTATAGGTGACAGAAACAGCAGAAGGCTTGAGGAAAAATTTCAAGCCAAAGAAAAAAAGAAAAGAAAAAAACATTATTATAGTTGTGAGATAATATTTACATTAAAGACTTTGGCAAAACCTAAAGTGCTATACAAATAGAAAGTTTGCCTTTTTAAAAATTTATTTTATTTTCCCTTTTGTTGCTCTTGATTTTTTATTGTTGTAGTTATCACTGATATTGTCATTGTTAGGTAGGACAGAGAGAAATGGAGAGAGGAGGGGAAGACAGAGAGGGGGAGAGAAAGACAGACACCTGCAGACCTGCTTCACCGCCTGGGAAGCAACTCCCCTGCAGGTGGGGAGCCGGGGGCTCGAACCAGGATCCTTATGCCGGTCCTTGGGATTCACGGCACGCGTGCTTAACCTGTTGCGCTACTGCCCAACTCCTTGAAAGTTTGCTTTTTTTTTTTTTTTTCCCTCCAGGGTTATTGCTGGGCTCAGTGCCTGCACCATGAATCCACCGCTCCTGGAGGCCATTTTTCCCCCTTTTTGTTGCCCTGGTTGTTGCAGCCTCGTTGCGGTTATTATTGCCATTGTTGACGTTGCTTTGTTGTTGGATAGGACAGAGAGAAATGGAGAGAGGAGGGGAAGACAGAGAAGGGGAGAGATAGACACCTGCAGACCTGCTTCACCACCCGTGAAGCGACTCCCCTGCAGGTGGGGAGCCGGGGGCTCGAACCGGCATCCTTACGCTGGTCCCTGCGCGAAAGTTTGCTTTTTTAAAAAAGCTGTGAGCAAACTGCTAACGCAGAGAAATATCTTCTATGTGCACCGTGCATGCCAAGTAGTATAAAGCCTAGACTGCATTGAAGTCTGAATTTCAGTGAATGAAAAATAATGACTTTGATAGCTTGTAACGCTATTTACATTTAAGAAACAAAGTAAGATACAAAAATAAATATATGAAAAAAGTCATGCTTTCTGTCTCACGTGAAAGCATGTATGTACTCTTTAGGATGCAAACATAGTGACACCACTTCGTCATAGGAAGATCATGTTAAACTGAATGAAGGCTATCATTATAAAATAGTCTGAATTACACTTGAAAAATCTCTTAAATTGTACAGATAGTATACATAGGTTGACTGAAAATAATATTGGCTTCCTACTCCTTCTTTAGTCAGACTTTCTCAGAAATTTAGAATGCTGGCAAGCATGACCTATTTAAAAACATTCAACGCCTTTATTCCACCAGTCCCCTAAGTATGTTCAACTATCTTAAGCTCAGGTTCAATCTACTGCTTGGGATATACTCATTGAAGAGACAGACAGCAAGAGGGTCTTCAATTTTTAAAGTCTTCTATTTTTTCTTGTATTTAGAAAGTGGACCGTACTGAATACAGATGCCTTACATTCATTTTACTGTTCTATATTCAAGCTATAGTTTGAAGACTAGAAAGGGTCTGTGTACCCAAACAAACATATGAACACATTTGTTCTGTGGAGTTGAATACCTCGATGGTGCTGTATTTAATATAGTAGTGGCTGGCGGTCCTGCCCAGGTCCGTCGAGGAAAAATACCCAGTTCGTTCCTCAAAGCGAATCATTCGAGCTTTGTCAAGCTTCCGTCCCACTTCAATGACCAGTTGTTCTCGATGTTTAGCTAATGTTGGGTCCATCTACAGGGAAAAAAACAAACAAAACACACACACACACAGCCTGGATTATCTCTTTAGAAAATCATCATTTACACAGATAGAGCTCTCTACAGAAATCTACAAACTGTTAGTGCTTTCTCTCTCTGGTCATATGCAATCCAATGAAATATGATCTTTGAAGGGTAGAGGAGGAGGTATAAGAGAATTAAGATTATAAAAAATAATTTAATATTCTATGGACGACTACTCTGTGATAAAAAAAAGATGACATTGTACCCTTCAGGACAAAATAGATAGAACTGGAGGATGAAGCAGCTCAGTGAAGTAAGTAATGAGATGCAAGACAACTACTACCTGGTTTCACTCAAATGTGGAATCTAGAGATCTGGTTTACATGAACTTGCCAAAATAAAAAAATCCAAACAAAGCAGAAGCCAGCCAGCTGTAAGACTTGTGAGAAGCCTGGTGGTTACCTTTGGGAGGTAGGCGGGTGCTGGGTGTGACGTAGAACTAGACACTGCCACCTTACAATCTTGAAACATAGTATTCATGGCAAATAAACAAGTTAAGAATCAATAATATTTAAACAAGTTGAGCGAATGCCAGATGTGTAGCTATGGAGTAACAGCAACTTCACAGTCACTCCCCCTGTCAACTAGGTGAAGCAACAAGAAAAAAAGTGCTTGAAACCTCTCTGAAGGACAATGGGGGCTCCAAAAGAAATTCACTCAGACTTGGGTGGGTACAGGGGCCTGCGGACACGGGGTGGAGAGAGCCTCTCAGGGCAGAAGCAGTTTGTACAAGCGGCAAGTGCGATCTCAGAAGCTACCGTGGGGGCACATCAAGGCAGGGAATTTCTGGGTGCCTAATCTGGGACTCTGGGGGGCACCAGTATATTAGGGGAAAATGTGCAGATACTAAATCCATAGTCAGCCTAGACCACAGCAGATGCTACTCATTTAAGCAAGAAAAAGAGGGGGCCAGACGGTAGTGCACAGGGTTAAGCACACGTCATATGAAGTGCAAGGGGCATAAGGATCCAGGTTTGAGCCCCTGGCTCTCCACCTGCAGGGGGGAGTCGCTTCACAGGTGGTGAAGCAGGTGTGCAGGTGGCTATCTTTTTCTCCCTCTCTCAGTCTTCCCCTCCTCTCTCCATTTCTCTCTGTCCTAACCAACAACGATGACATTAATAATAGCAATAATAACTACAACAACAATAAAACAAGGACAACAAAAAAGGGCAAAAAAATGAGTAGAGGCAGGGAGAGAGGAAGAGAGACACCTGCAATACTGTTTCACTGCTTATACAGCTTCCCCTGCAGGTGGGCAGCCGGGGGCTCGAACAGGGATCTTTGCGCTTTGCGCCACATGCGCTTAACCCGCTGCGCTAAAGCCAGACCCCCTCTTCGTCTCAATTTATCTGTCTCTATCTAATAAACAAATAAGATAGTTTTTTTAAAAAAAAATAAATGTTTTTTTTTTTAAAAAACTTAAGTTAATATACAACTGCTTCCACATGCCTGATTCCCAATCTATGTACACTGGGTTATAGCCTCAAAACTGTTAATGTCATCAATATTATCTTTTAATTTTTGGAGTAAAGAATCAGAAGAAATCTGATAAGAGGAACATGCTGTATACAGCATAGACTACCATTAAAAGTGGTCTGTAAATTTTCTCATGCCTGGTTTACCCCCAAAACCATATTTAAGTTAGAAGTAAATATTAATGTCAAATGAAAATGTCCCCAAATAATTAGAAACAATAGACATATTAATGTATCAGTATCAGTGGGAAAAATGCAAAGAAAATGAAATTGTAGCGGGACAAACTGAATTTTGTTTAGCATTTTCTAATCTATTTTGATAGAAGACTTACTTTTCCTTTCAGTCACCTAACTCCTTTCAGATAGGTCAGATGTTGCAAATATTTATCCTCATCAAGAAAGGATTACAGACCCGAAAAGCAGGCTTGATAGTTTTTTTATAAATGAGTTTTCTACCTGATAAGCCTTGTGGCTGATGCCGTACACTAATGGGTTTGCTCTCATCCGCACATAAAGATAAGTGTAACTTATCCACTTCACTGCTTCTTCCACATTAGTAACTGTTCCCAGAGCAATCTGCAAATCCAAAATATGACAAAATTAAAGTGATGCATTAAAGCATGGCGCAAACATCACATGATAAACCATTCTGACAGAAGCTAAGCTTTAAGAGACACAGCAGCAAGCTTTGCCTAAAAGGAGGCACACAGGACTGGTGGGCAGGCACCACATTTGGCAGCTAATTAAACACCAGTCCTGCCTCATTTAAGAGCAGTGCACAGCAAGTGTTAGATTCCGCGAATTTACTCAATACATAGCGTCGGACTTTTTCCTTAAATGGTATCCAATCCTACACATCACTAAGAACTTGGGTGCATATGTGTTTTCTTATTGTTCTTCTGGTTTCATTTTATGCGGCCCACAGTGCTGAAAGCTGTAAATACAAGTGCAGCAGGTGAAAACAGCCGGGTCAGGTGGTGGTGTATTGGGAGAGGGCACACGTTTCTGCGTGCAAGGACCCTGGTTCGAGTCCCTGGTCTCTCTACCTGTAAGAGGGAAGCTGCATGAGCTGTGTAGCAGTGCAGTCGGTGATCCCTTTCTCTCCCTCTCTACCCCAACTTCCCTCTCAGTCTCTATTACAAAACAAAATGACCCAAAAAAGAAGAAGAAAAAAAAAAACAGCTGCCAATTCTAGCCCTCTTTAACACATATAATCATCACACCCATCAAAAAGGTCATTATGCCTCTAGCTATATGCGTGGTGGCGAGTATAAAAACTACACAACGCAATCACAAAGGAAATGTGCTAAACACACATTAAGAGCGCCGGTGGTGGGGCGTTATCAGCTAGGCCCATGAGCCTGAGCGCAGGAGGCCCCGAATTCAACCCCCCCGCAACCCATAAGCCAGAGTGATGCTCTGACTTTCTGTCTCTCCTCTTGTATGAATAAGGACACAAGTTTGAGGGCCTGGCCAACACATGGGAGCACATACGCAGCGGGAGCTTCGAAAGCGATGGAGAGGGCAGTGGGGTTTCTTCTCTCTCACTCTCTTCCTTCCTCACCTCCCCCTGCCTCTATTCCTTCTTGTTTCTCTGAAAAAGTTTTGCTCACTATCTAAACACACACACACGCACACGCACACGCACACGCACACACACATAAGAAAAAGAGAAATATCCAAAAATAAAAAATGATAAGCCAAGTCTATTTACTTTTAAATTTACAGTGACTTGAAGTAGGTCAGACAAAAGCTCTATGATCTTGTATGTGGAATCTAAAAACATCAAAGAGTAGGATGGTAGTTGCCAGGGGCTGAGGTGTGGAGGAAACTCTGAGAGGCAGGTTGAAGGGCATAAGCTCTCAAAGAAAATGAGTAAGTTCCTTGAACCGAATACACAGTACAGCAATCACAATGAGAACAGTACGGTACTATACACCTCAAAGTTATGAAATTAACATTTTGGGAGTCGGGCGGTAGCGCAGCGGGTTAAGCGCAGGTGGCGCAAAGCACAAGGACCGGCATAAGGATCCCGGTTTGAGCCCCCGGTTCCCCACCTGCAGGGGAGTCGCTTCACAGGCGGTGAAGCAGGTCTGCAGGTGTCTGTCTGTCTCTCCTCCTCTCTGTCTTCCCCTCCTCTCTCCATTTCTCTCTGTCCTATCCAACAACGACAACAACAATAATAACTACAACAATAAAACAACAAGGGCAACAAAAGGGAATAAATAAAATAAATTAAAAAAAGAAATTAACATTTTAATTTTCTTATCAGCACAACAATAAAGTGGTGAAGGGTGGGTTGACTATGGTCATAAGCATTACATGTATCGTATTATATTGGACAGCCTCAAATTATATGACAGGATAGATCAAACAGATCTGAATAAAGCTGGAAACATACACAAGTTTTCACTAATTTATTTACAAATGCCTAGACAAGTCACAACATAATTACGTATACACACTCCAGAAATTTGAACTCTTAAGAATTTTCGCAGAATGAAGACTAACCAGAATTAAAATTTAACTAATGATGGGGGTTGTACAGCACTTTGTAGATATTTAAAAGTAAGGGAATTAAATGCTGTCTAACCCAAGTAAATGAAACTAACTTGATGATATGGCCAAATATCTGATAGTATCCCTATTTATGGGTCTTATTTCACAATAAAAATCATGTCAGTTGCTTTATAACCTATAAATATTTCAAAATAATAACATACAATTCATAAGAGTAGAAAATTTTAAAGGATAAATTCAACATACTATGATTTTCAAAGCCAGACTCGGTGAATTACTGTTATTACCTACAGTTACTAATGATAAGACTAGCAGAATGGAGGGAGTAGGTTTCAAGAAATGAATCAAGTCTCATAAATGCCCACCCCAAAGCAAGAATGCCCAGGAAAATGTATGTCAATTTGTGATGGTACATGGTATTTTGAGATCAACCCTTGGATGCCACCTAGTGACAAAATAAAAATCTACTTGTAAATATTTTGTTGCCTAGTGGCTACTATGAGCTGACTCGTAGTCTCCGGACCAAGAATAATCAATGACTACTGAAGACTCCCCTGGTCTTAAGAAGCCCAGTGTGACTGGGCACTGAGCTCACAGCCCAAAAATGGGCTGTGGGGGGTCCAGAAGAGATCTCTCTCTGGGTTTTCTTGCCTTTTTATCCATTCATTTCAAGAGGACTCAAAGGAATCTCAAGACAGTTTATATCAGCAAAACAGTCTGATAAGGAGAGGTAAAGCCAGAAGTCTTCTAAAAAACCAGTCCAACAATGTGTTTGGCTTTGTATGTTAACTCTCTTTTCAGCCACCAGGTTCCAGATGCCAGCATGATGCCGACCAGACTTCCCTGGACAGACGACCCCACCAATGTGTCCTGGAGCTCTGCTTCCCCAGAGACCCACCCTACTAGGGAAAGAGAGAGACAGACTGGGAGTATGGATCCACCTGTCAACACCCATGTTCAGCGGGGAAGCAATTACAGAAGCCAGACCTTCCACCTTCTGCATCCCACAATGACCCTGGGTCTATACTCCCAGAGAAATAAAGAATACGAAAGCTTTCAGGGGAGGGGATGGGATACGGAATTCTGGTGGTGGGAATTGTACTCCTCTCATCCTATGGTCTTATCAGTGTTTGCATTTTATAAATAAATAAAACAGATAAACAAAACAAACAAACAAACAACAACAACAAAAAACCAGTCCAAGTGTTATGTAAGTAGCACTCCCCAAAATATCTCAGAAGCCTTTATGGCCGCAATGGCCAGCATATCACATATCCACTCCCCTCACTCACACCAGTTCCCAGCTCCTGACGGCCAGGTGCTGTGGTGCCCAGAGCTTTGGCTCTGTCGACAACTATCATGTTTGAGGAGCTCCAGGTCTCTGCTGGCCGTGCAGAGGGACTAGGCTATGGGTTACTCAAGCCTGTGGCCAGTATAGGACCTGGCATGCTGAGACACGTAGTGTGGACGTTGTCACAGAGGCTGCAAGGAGAAAACAAGCAGCTCTCATGGCTTTCCTGGGATCTATCCACTCATCTGAAGGCTCATGTCGCAAGCAGCAAGACTTCACTCTATAGAACACAACCCTTATAGTGCCAAATAGAGCATGTCTAGTCCCAGCAAATCCCATAGTCTTGCTGGTGAGTCACCTGAAACTCATTCAGATGACAGACATGAAGCCGCCACCATAGTGCCTAGCGACTGGTACATACTTGAAGGGCTTTTAGAGGAAGACTCAATGCGTGAATGTTAGTTCTCAGTGTAATCGAGCTCGATGCTCTGTTGAGTAAAAGACTGAACAACATCACCTCAAATTGGGTAATTTAGAAATTGGGTAATTTAATTTAATTTAATCATTTTTATGTCTAATTTTGCCTACCTAAACTTTAGCCTGTAAGGGTGTGTGTGTGTGTGTGTGTGTGTGTGTGTGTGTGTGTGTGTGTGTTTGTGTGCGTGTGCCAGCCACTAAGATGTCTGCTGAGGCAGAGTACTGGCCAGATACCAGGGTTCCCAGTGCCATTTATTTTTGGATAGAGGATGACAGACAGACAGACAGACAGACAGAGAGAGGAATAGAGAGGGGAGATACCTGGAACACTGCTCCACCACTTGTGAAGCTCCCCCATCCCTGCAACTGGGGATCAGTAGCTCGAATCTCAGGTCCTGCTACATGGTGTGCGTGTATCCCACACGTGAGCACTACCCAGCCCCCAAGGCATATATGTATGTATATATTTTTTTAACGGTTTAAAATAACATTAAGACGAACTGTTGGGTTGCCAGAAAAGTCATGGCATTGCTTTGCTATACAGAAATGATTATGACTTCCCTCTCTCTCCTCTCTCTCTCTCTCTCTCTCTGTGTAACCCCCTTCAGTGTTAAGTATATTAGAAAGCATGTAGGTAGCCATCTATCCCTTAGTTATTCAACTACAGTTTAAGTGCTGACATGAAGGAGGACTGAGTTTAAACGAGCCATCAGGTAATGGTCAATGCCACAGTCTTTTATGGAACACCAAGCTGGCACAAGTATTTGTTAAATTTTCACCCCAACCCAGTGTGCTTAACCCTACTCTCTAGATGAAATATCGGGGCTCTAAAGGTAAGAACCCGTCCAGGACTGAAGACGCTTGATGGCAGCGACCAGAGCCAGAACTAGAGGCTAGTTAGACAAGGTCCTTGGAGTACATTCTGCACAGGGAAGAGGAGCTCTCCATGAAGAATGCACACAGTCAGTCAGTCAGTCAGTCGCAGAATGCACACAGTCAGTCCTAGAAAGATGAACCTACTCTGAAATTTGATAGCCAAAAGCATTATTCTGAATAAATCATAACACAGCCCAAAGATGTCTCAGTTCTTCTCGCAGTGCAAGACTAAGTGGTTTTACACAGGGCTGGAACTTGTGATCTTCTGGCATTAGCATTAGGAAGTCAGTGCCATTAAGCATAAATCAGCAGAGATGTCTCCTGAAATGTTTGCACTGAAATCACTACTTAATATAATACTTTCTGCAGTTCTTCTAGTGGTGAGAATTGCTATTCAGGCTATGAACAATATTAGTGGAGGTGCCAGCACTAATTTAACACGACCTTTAAGCTGATCGTTGCTGCTGTACAGTCTTGCAAAGGTTTGGGTGTCTAAAGACGAGATCCCATTGCCTTAAGAACACAGCACATATTCATTTTATAAACCAATTTCACACTTGATTTCCACAGATTATCACATTTAATTTCATACTTGACTACAAGTTGAGGACAACTGTTTCCTTAACAAGAAATTTTATTTTACCTGGGAAGTATTCTTAGGATAACTATGAAAGTTTTAGCAATGGTTATACTTCAACATATGAGTTAAAATTTTTAAGATCCATTATTTGAATGCTATTCACAGCATTAAATGAAATTATGATTATATTTGGTTTACATTTCTAAAAAAATGACAAACCTAATTAAGTATTTTATGATTATGAGGCGAATCTGTGAACATTAATTTATTTTTAATTTCTCAGGACTTGGCCAACTAATTTCACTGACAGCATTTTGTCAACCTTACATTTAAAAAAAAAAAAATTCCTTGAGGACAAGTGGAGTACTTCACTTTCACTGTCTTCTGGTTACTAACTTCACAACTTTAACACCTGCACAAAGCTGAAAAGGGCAGTCATTCTAATTTTTTGAAGATGTACGTTACAACTTTATCTAGAAAAAAACTGCATCTAGAGATGAGGGTAGGTGTTAAGTAGACGTGAATTTGAACACCAGTCTCAGAAATGAACAGACAAATCCACTTTGGGTCAGTCACAGAAGAACAGTAACAACCATTTAGCAGGGGTGGTAAGAGAATTGGCAAGGAGCACCCAGCAGTTTCTGGCATTCACCAGATTCTCATCCACTCTTACAATTCCTGCCATGTATACAAAGGCAACTTTGTCACCAATACTGTTGAACCAAGACTCAAGACCTAGTTAATGAAACTATGCAATCAAAGTAGGCAACGAGGACCGAAAGAGACCATTAATAGTTTCTTTGGAATCAAACTGTATTTTCTAAGGTTTTAAAATTCTGCCAGTGATGCTAGTACAGACCAGAGAACATCACAGCTTCTCCTAACTTCCTTGTGGGTCCTCGCGCTTCGTACTATGTGCACTTAACCAGGTGTGCCACCCCCGGTCACCGGCTTCTAACTTCCAACCAGATAGCCTAAGTCTCACCTGTCTTGCTTAACTCAGATCAGGTTTCATCACCTTCACAAAATCTTTTCTGATGAGTAAATCTCTTTTCTCCTTTACTGAATCCTTCTATAGAACATGCAAAGCCATGGAACTGTACTTTTCAAACCTTTCCTCCCCCTTTAAACTCTCTGTTCCTCCAGAGAGGGGGGTGCATACTGTGTTTCCTATACAAAGATTTGTACAGGGCCGGACAAGAATGTAAGCGGAATGTCTGTTAAGGTTCTTCAGTTCTAAAGACTCTGTATGCAAAAGTGATATTTGACTGTAAATATCCATTTATTCATTTATTGTACTAACTTTCAAAATTATTGCAGTTGACATGAAAGGTAGAAAAGGACATAGAAACAGAAATCTTTCACGTGGGAGCAATAACTTAAAGTATCATAGAACAACAAAACTTCACCTGAAAGCTTGGATTAAGATCACTTGTTACCTTTCCTAGATTTTCAGTCTGTAATTTAACTCAACATAGAAATATACACACAAGAAATAAATTACAGCCCAAACCGAGCTCAATCCCAAGCAATTTAGAGCAATCGTGCTTTAAATAACGTGAATCAAATGATCTGAGATAAAAGAGCTTTATCAACTTTACAAAGGTCTGTAAAATATTGCTTATACATACAGCTTGATAAGCGTATAATGGGGACAGAATTGTTGCTTCTGGTAGTTATCTGCCTCATGTTCTTTTGGTCACTTTCTGTCCTAAAGTGAAACCTCACAGTGTGAAAGGACACAGCCTCTGACAGTGAGTTCTTACTAGTTGGGATTTGCACCCTTTCTCTGTCCCAGTGAGTCCACGGCACTCATTTGGTCCTGCAGTCTGCTGTGCTCTGTAACTCCACAGGGCATCATCTGTGTTCCAAGAACTACATAATAGCAACCCGCCCAATCTTAATCTTACATGCTTATTTTCTGAAGCTGATGATTCATTTCCAGATTCTCCTCACAAAATCTTACCTCTGCATTCAGGTTATCTGCGAGACTTTCCAGAAACTGACTCTCAATTGGGTTTTGTTGAGTGAGCAAAGTCAGGTAGTGGCTGAGCTTATCATGTGTTGTGATGATGATTCCTTCCCCAAATACATCAAACTGTGGCCTTCCCGCTCGACCAAATATCTGCATGACATCTAAGATTCCAAGGTCAACAAAGGAGCCTCTTTTGGCAGCATATATCTGTGTCCCCTAGATGAGGAAAAGTTGATAAAATTTCCATAAGCACACACAGATATAATCCTGGTGAGCTGAATACTGAAATGAGGCAAATATGGCAACGGTATCAGAAGTACACTTTAGTTAATCCTCTCATCAGCTGAGAGAGTGTAAATTTCCACAACAGAAACTAGATTCTTTCAGAGAAATGATTCTGCTTATGTAACCAGAATAAAAAGTCAATGAAACAATGGGGAAAAAAACCCCAGTATTTTCCAAAATAAATAAGTAAGTAAATAAATAAATACATCCACAGGTTTGTTTTAAGATACATATACATCCATGTGCAAAGAGAGGTAGCCTCTTACCTTAATGATGACAGCGTGGGCAGGGAGATTGACACCCCATGCCAACGTGGCGGTGCAGACAAGGACTTTGATATGCCCATTAGAAAACAGGCTTTCAACCAAGTTTCTGTCTTGCCGCAGCATTCCGGCATGGTGTATACTGAAACCATCTGGAAACAATTCCCTTACTTGTTTATTTCTCGACTTCTGAACCTGTAGCAGATACAACAAAACACAAAGGAGCTTTGCTTAGCGTCTTGAAGCACTGGCTGTTCAGTTTGTTTCCTGAGCTTACTAGAAGACAGGATGAAGTAAGCTTAAGCCTCTTAAAATTTTTTTCTTTATTTTATTATTGGGTAGAGACGGAGAAAAATGGAGAGGGGTGGGGGAGATCGGGAGGGAGAGAGAGAGAGAGAGAGAGAGAGAGACAGACACCGGCAGCCCTGCGTCACCAAGCCTGAAGCTTTCCCCTCTGCTTGAGGTGGGGAGCGGGCGTTCCAACCCCAGTCCTCAGAGCAGTACACTGACCCAGCAGGTGTCCTTTACACCTATCTTCTTCTTGTCGTCAGTCTGTCTTGCCTGTTTCTTATTCTTCCAAAACCAGTTAAAAAAAAAAAAAAAAAGAAAGAAAAAGAAAGACAAGAAAAGAAAGAAAGAAAGAAAGCATAGATCTCTGTGGTTTTCACTCATTCAGACCAAAGACCAGAATCTTAGGGAAAAAGTCGCTATGGAATCAGTTAAGTCGACTGTGTCCACTCTGGGGCGTGTTCCTGATTCCTGTACAGAAGGACTCGCAGCACCTGTCTCGGTCCTTCGAAACTGCTCTCAATAGTCGAAGAAACTCCAGCATCTGCAGTTTGGGTTGGTCTGAGCTGAGATGTGGGGTGGGGGACACACATCTGCGGCCTGTGTACGTGCTCTAGCAAACCTTACAAAACCTACTAAAGATGTACACAAACAATACTTTTTTTTTTTTTTCCTGTGAAAGTAGAGGTTTTAGTCAAGTGTTTACTGAGTGGAATTTCAGAGCTCCAGAAAGTACAGACATTGTCATAAGGATTATCCCTAAGTTCACATAAAATTGTGAACTTATAAGATGATAGTAATAAACAACTTAAACAATAAAAATATATCACTTTGAGCTAGTTTACAAATTTAACAAGAGTGAATACATTAACAAACCACTCCATCTAGTGGCCAGCTGGGAAAATAACAACATATACAACAAATAACATCTTGAGCCAAGGTGCCCCAGAATACACACCCACGCACCATATGTTTTTCCAAGTGTTTGGACAGCATACTCTCATTTTATTTTTGTGCAAAGTGACTAGCTTTTAAAAATACGTTTACATATATATATATATATATATATATATATATATACATATATCTTATGATTAACTATATTTAGACCACATAGCTTCAACTCTCTTTTTTTTTTTTTTTTTGATAAGAACTATTATTGGAGGGGTAGGCAAGTAGTATAATGGTTCTGCAAAAGAGACTCTCATACCCAAGGCTCCAAAGTCCCAGGTTCCATCCCCTGCACCATCATAAGCCAGAGCTGAACAGTACTCTGGTAAAAACAAAAAATAAACGAACAAAAACAATGATCGAGTTGTCAGAAATGTCATGACAAATTTTTGCCTAGAAAAATAAAATAAAAAAAAAAAACATGACTTTTCCGACAACCCAGTATTTCCAAACTCTTGATAATTCTGCTTTACCACTCATGAGGCTTCTCCCCTGCAGGTGCGGACAGGGGTGGGGGTGGGGGGTGGTTACAGAAGCCATGTCCACGTTTCCTTCCTATAAATAAATAGATAATAAAAAGCAGCCGTGCCCTTGCACACAGAAACATGTGCACACAACCCGGTGTGCCAGTGTTGCCAGTGTCTGGCTCCCTATTCCCAATATTCTTTTTTTTAAAATTATTTTTATTTATTTATTTTCCATTTTGTTCCCCTTGTTTTTATTGTTGTAGTAGTTATTATTGTTGTTAGATAGGACAGAGAGAAATGGAGAGAGGAGGGGAAGACAGAAGAGGGGGAGAGAAAGACAGACACCTGCAGATCTGCTTCACTGCCTGTGAAGCGACTCCCCTGCAGGTGGGAAGCTGGGGGCTCGAACCAGGATCTTCGAACCAGGAATGCCGGTCCTTGCGCTTCGCTTAACCTGCTGTGCTACCGCCCAACACCCTTCCCAATATTCTTAAAGCATTCCTTATGCGAAGAGGTGCTTTGGGATGAAGTTTACAATAGTTGTTTGCTAGGATATAACTGAATTCCTTTATGGATCAAAGGCAGGGACAGTAAGAAACAACTGACCTATTCTATTCCTTCTTTGATATTCCTGAGTGAACACTAAGAGCTGAGAGAGGAAAGTGAATAATATTGCTTGGCCATGTCCTTCATCAACCACACGGCTGGACTGCTGGTTGATTCTGGGTGAATGCAGTCTCTGAAGCCCCAGAGTCAGATGATCTTGCTGCTTTTGTTATAAATACAGACTCTTGAGTCAAAAGTCAGTGGAGGCGACAGCCACAGGGCATGAATATGAAACTAAGATGAAGGAGATTGTCAGAACATAGGAGGTGGACCCCAGAGCACTGACCTATCACTTCCCAACCTCACCTGTGGTTTCAAGCCTTCAGTGGCTAGCACCTGGTTTCTGTGAGGGAGTAAGAGCACCAGGGGTCACTTGTCCTAGGTCTCTGCTCTGGTTCACGTGCTGCACACTGCCTTTCACTTATTGTTTCAACAGAGAACTTCAGCGGCGACAATCTAAATTAAGTCAGGATCTAACAATCATTGAATCTGAACCTGTCACTGTCATTGGTAATCTGGTCTAGTTCAAAGTTGGGAGAGAGAGAGAGAGAGAGAGAGAGAGAGACCTTGAAGATGAGGCCCAGGGATGGCCATTACTACACAATCTTACTTTTTCAATTATCATACAACTGAATAGAGTATCACCCCATGTTTGTTGTGCACAGGTATAAAACTTATGTTCAGGGTGTGCCTCAGTCACTTAGGATACAAAGTATTTCCTTAACTATTAAGCCTCTCCCCCCCACACACACAATTTCCTTCCTTTGTAGTTATGCTTTTCCCAACCACCTTGGCTACCACTAAACTGTCTTCTAGGTTAGGGGAGATAGTATAATGATTATGCAGCTAGTATAAGGACTGTGCCTGAGGCTCTGAAATCCCAGGTTCAATCCCCTGCACCAGCATAAGTCAGAGCTGAGCAGTGCTCTGGGGAAACAGAACAAAACAAAATGTCTTGGATGCCGATAGCTTTATCAACTCAAGAATGTAGTATGAATTAAATCAAATACTACATAAACTCGTGTTTTGTCTTTCCCCTAGATGATGCTTTTGAGATTCATCCGAGTTCTTGCCATCACTACTTCATCCCTTATTTCTCCAAGTCGCCAAGAAACACTCTACAGTGTAGAGGAGCATATCACAGCAGCTTGCTAACTCTGCCACTTAATGAAGATCCTTTCCAGTTGAGGTGATTATGAAAATCCACAAACTGTTTTATTTCTCTCTGGAGACACCATCTATTAGACTGCTGGGTCATCTGGGAAAGGTTATGGAAACTGCCAAGCTACTTCCTGAGGGAGTGCAGCCAATTTCACTTGGAGCAACACACTTGCCAGCAGTTATGGTTACATTGTTTCTTGTTTTAGTCCTTATGATCTGTCTAGAATGGTATCTCTTTGGGCTTTAAATCTACAATGCTTGTCACCTAGTGACATGAAGCATCTTTTCCATGTTCTTGGATGCACATTGATACATTGATAATCAGCAAAAAAAAAAAGTAGAGCAGTTCCTTCCAGAAAGATGTTTAGAGTAATAATTTTATAACCTCTACATTAAAGTTATATACCAACGTACCTTAAATACCTTAGGAATATTTAGAGCTAAGAAGTGTTTTTGTGATGGACATATATTTGCAGTGGTAAGACAAGTACTTGCAGACATACTTATAAAGCACGACAGGTGATCTACGGAGAAGCTTCAGAGTGTAGGAAACGGCAGTTCATCTAGAGGCGGCTTCTAGCAAATACGTTTATAATAGAGGCGTATGAACAGGGTGAGACTAGGGGTCCTTCTAGGGCCTCAGGGTTCACTGGTGTTTGTACTGCCAGCACCTAGCAGACTACCTCTTTGTAACTCATTACACATTTCTGAAATGAACTAATTAAGGATCAGCTTGTCCTACATCAAAGAATTCTCTACGGAAATCTTAGGCTGTGAAAGAGAAGTAACATACTGCTCAATGGTGAGGAAACGCAGCAAAATATAAATAAGCAAAAAGGCTGAAACTAGGGAGAGAGGTGTATTTGAAGGAATTCATATACAGGTGTGTGTGTGTGTGTGTGTGTGTGTGTGTGTGTGTGTGTGTGTAGTGAATGCAAGAAAGTGAAGCTGAATGGACAGGGGTAGACAGTGTAATGGTTATGCAAATAGACTCTCATGCCTGAGGCTCCGAAGTCCCAGGTTCAAAACTCGGGACCACCATAAACCATCAGCATTCCTCTGGTGAGTGAGTGAGTGAGTGAGAGACAGACAGACAGACAGACAGTGAGGTTGGAAAGGAACAATTTAGAGGTAAATTCATAGTTGTGTTAAGACCGTATTCAGGAATAGCAGTCGTGAGGCCACAAAATAACCTAGGTGTGAAGGGGGAAGGAAGTAGAGGTCTGACCTGAAGTCATGGTGAAGCCAGGGGGTGAAATAACCAAGAGCAGAAGACTGACTGCAGAGGTGGGTGAGCAGGCTCAGGTCTGGAACATAGTGGCAGAGGAGGAGGACCTGCTGGGGGCCGGACTGGTGTGTGGAAAGCCGGGAAAGGCTTCGCATGTGCCAACTATTGGGTTTTGCCGTCGACATCCAGAACACAAGAGTCAGGACTGTTCCAGTTTACCCTTTGCCTTGGTTTACTGAATAGATGAGGCAGAGAATAGCATCGGGAGAGCAAGTGTTTGTGCTTTAGGCCAGATAACTGTAAGGTAAAACCAAGATTCACTCGGAGGGCACTAAGACAGTACCCATTATAAAGACCCTGGGGTTTCACTCTTTTCATCTGGTAAGATCTCACTAACACAGGACAGGGGAGAGAGAAAGCATATGAAGCCTTAGGGACCGAACGCAGGGCCTCAAGAACCCAAGGGCATACCCTGACAGCTATGTCCTGGCTTTTACCCTCCACCCCTTATTTATTTCTTTACTTATTTATTTTATTGTCCACTTAGTAGCCATGTAGAAAAAAAAAAAATGCAGCAAGTGTGACAGAGGACTTGCAAGAAAAGGGGCCCAGGTCTGATCCCTGGCACCACAAGGAGAGTTCGGCACTGCCCTAACTGAAGCAGACAAATAAATAAAATAAAATTTGAGACCAACAGAAAACAGACGGATTACTCTGAGAATGAAAGGTCCGTTTCTAAAAGAGACAAGTTCTAGACTGCTCAAAAGTGAGGTGAAGCTTTAAAAGGGCTGTAAGGAAAAGTAGATGGTGTGCATATGGGCTTTCTAAGTAAGAGAAAGCTTAAAGACAACATATAAATTGCTCAAATATTTCTACATCTTAAAAATTCATGAACAAAATGAAAGTCAGTTTATCTAGAAAAAAAAATGAATGCATCACACATGACAGAACTTACAATTTCATGTACAGTGTACTGCGGGCATGAACAGTTTATAGAAAAATCCTAAGGGTCAGCAGGGGTAAAATCCTCAGTCTTGCAAGTCAATAAATGCTACTCAAACGAGTAACATCATGTTCTGCATATTAATCTGTCATGAACTTGAGAATTCTGACACTGGCTAGTGTTGGCAAAGTCATGTGGGAGGAAGTTACTGTCCAAGACATGTGAACTGTTTGCCTAGTAGGCAACTTTACAGGGCTCACTAAAATCTTAAGTGCATTTACCACTCTGATGAATAAATTCCAACACAAGCAATTTCTCCAGTGGATATCAATGTATAACTGCCAAGAGTATGAGCAAGAATGCTTACTGCAGTACTGTTAAGAATTAAAAAATAGGGGCTGGGCGGTGGCGCATCTGGTTGAGCGAACACGTTGCAATGCGCAAGGACCTGGGTTCGAGTCCCCACCCCCACCTGTGGGGGGAAAGCTTTGCGAGTGGTGAAGCAGGGCTGCAGGTGTCTCTCTGTCTCTCCCTATCACCTTCTTCCCTCTCGATTTCTGGCTGTCTCTATCCAATAAATAAATAAAGATTTAAAAAATTTAAAAAAGAATAAAAAAATAACTGGAAACAACAAAAGTATCCATCAAGATGGGACTTAGTGAATGTAGCACAGTAACGCCCACATTATGATATGCTCTCTGACTGCTGAGTGAATGAGTCAGAAGGTCTTCATGATATATTACTAAATGAAACAGCAATAAAGACAGAAGCCTCATCTGCAAAAAATGGAGAAGAGCTGTTTAAGATCATTAGCTATAGAGATGATTTCTTTCTTTCTCCTTTTTTAAATCACAAAGTGTCTGTTACTGCTTTCTGAAGTACCAGGACAATCACTGCTTTTCTACCTTATTTCCCAAGGCAAATCTACATGGAGTATAGCTTTTGTTAGTCTCCGAGTAACTGCAGATAGAATTCATCTTGTTCACATTTTCTGAACAGAGCATTAGATTCTCCAAGGACGCCAGCTGATATCCAATATCTTAATCACGGCACAAAGAGTGTTTGCACATGGAAATCCAGCGTAAAAGAACACCAGCTGTGGAGAGGTAAAGAGAGCCAGGTGCGTCCTTGAAGAGTTGACTAAACTTGGTTTCTCCTGACGTTACTTCACGAAGGTAGCGGGATTGATAAAGTCAATCAAATTGGGGTGAAGTGGACGATTGTTAAGCTGACCCATTAGCACACAGAAGGGACTGGATTTATGTCCCTCTGCACAGATACGCAGGGCTTTCTTCCGTATCTCCTTCTTATCCACGATATGAAAAAATAATGTCGTTTTTAAAAAACCGGATAGGTTAAAATATTACCATTTCTCAAGTCTGACTTCTCAATGAACACAAACGTGATTTAGAAACATGCTTGAAAAATTAAAAGCAAGTAACTGAGGAAATGAAAATGAAAGGAAAATAATTTATTTACTTTCCCACTTAAGACCAAAGAAAAAAGCAGCAGTGTAAGGACTTCAGTTGAAATGCAAACATTCGTGCAGAGCTGGTGGTATAGGGGTCAGCACAGCTGCCTTCTAAATGCAAATGCTCAGTAAAAGAACATGACAGAAGTGCGCCAATCATTTATAGTGCACTTCATAAGTCTTGCAAAGCAGGTGACCTTGATAAGGTATGGGGTCATGTGGGTGATTTCAGATCTACTGGAAGGGATAACTGCCATTATAAAAACAAAACTGGAATCAGAGAGGGCAAATTTCATTCTATAAATGACAGTATTCTTTTCCATGATCACCAGTGAATATGCCATATTAAAGTTAGAAAACTATTATACAACTACTGGATGGTTTCACACATATGTGCAATCTGGAGAACTAGTACACATAGACTTTCAAAAACAAACAAACAAACAAACAGGCAGACAAACAACACAAAAGCAAGTGAATTGTCTCTAAGACTTGTGGGAGCCAGGGTCGTTATCTCTGGGAGCTGTGAGGGTGGGGACACAGACCTTTGGTATAGTCCTTATACTATCTGACATTTTGGAACCATACACTGCTATCTTTAAATATTGTAACCTATTATTAATCACAAACTAAAAATGAAAAGAACCTTCCTCTAGTATTATTTTTATCATTTAATGTTTCTAAGTTAATCAGCATAAGATCTACTTATATAGTTATGAACATAAACCAATAATATCTATTTTCCCTTAATAAAGGAGTTTAAAGGCCTCAGGAGTATTTCATTTCCCTAACCCTTCTTTTATTCCTGTCTCCACCATCATCACTATATTAGACATGGTGCCAGAGACAGAAGCTACCTCACATACTCCGTGTGTCTGTTTTTACAGTCAGGCCCTGAAACAGATGGAGAGCGAGATAGCAAACTGCCTCTCCACAATCGGTGGCGTTCTCCTTGCTATGCCCACGTGGCGCAGCAAATCAAATCCAGGGGCTTCTGCGGTGGATCAGGTGTCCTACCCCCCACAACCTCCCTCGCCCACACCTTTGGTTTCAATGTCTTCAAGCCTTGCTCACCGAGACACCTGAAATGGGTTCTCTGACATTTGTGCCAAGAAAGGCAAATCCCGTGAAGCTCGGTCTTCAGTGGCGCTGGCAGAAGGAAATGCATTATACCTTCCACCGCTGCTTTTAGAATAAGATCCATTAGTTCTGTTGAAATGCATTTCAAGTTTGCCCAACTAAATTTTCTAAGACTATTTTTATCATCAATGACATTTCCAAATCCCAATTCTACTTTCTTTTATCCATCCACAGGGGCTGCCTCTTGCCTCCTACTTCTTGTTTATTCTTTTTCTAGTTTAAATAAGGGAGCTCAAGATGTTAATCACATCCCCACCACTTCTTATGCACCCGCCCTTCACACACACACACACACACACACACACACACACACACACACACACACACACACGCAAAATGGCCAAGGCATCTATTGCTTGAGAACAATTATATACGATGGCAGCTTGAAATCACCGTGGGATGCTCACAGTTCTAACAAGCCCTTAGCATTGCACAGCAATTCTGAGATTGCTTTGTCATTAGTCTGTTCTCATGTCTCACAATGTCTGCGCTAGATACTTTTTCTTGATCTCCAAAAAATGTCCGACCATCTTACTATTCTTGATTCTCAAAGAATGACTTTAACATCTCTCAGCTTTCTGTCACATACCTCAAAACTATCTGCATTAGAATCAATCTCAATCCTTGTCCGAGACTGTCTCTGTCTCTCTCTCTCTCTCCCCACCCTTCTGTTTCAACAGAAATATCCTAACTCATATCTAAGGGAAACTTTTCTATCAGTTCATCAGATCCAATATCTCTTTACATTTTTTAAAAATAAGAGAAAAAAGGAACAAATAACCACCAGAGCAAGGAGTGGATTCCTAGTGCAGCCACTGGGCCTCAGAAATAACCTTAGTGGCAGTGAGAAAGAGACAAGGAAAAAATAAGTAGGAAGGAAGGAAGTAGTTTGTTAATTTAGAGACTTCCTTTTCCTCTGTCTTCTTTTTTCCTTTCTTTTGATCAGAGCACTGTTGCATTTATTTCTCACAGTAAAATATCACACTGGGTGTTATTTATTATTATCTTTCATGATTTCATATGATAGAAGAGAAATAAGAGTGGTCCGGGAGGTGGCGCAGTGGATAAAGCATCGGACTCTCAAGCGTGAGGTCCTGAGTTCCATCCCCGGCAGCACATGTACCAGAGTGATGTTTGGCTCTTTCTCTCTCCTCCTATGTTTCTCATGAATAAATAAATAAATAAAATCTTTGAAAAAAAAAGAGAAGAGAAATAGAAGGAATAAGTTTCAGAAATGATTTAGGCCAGGGATTTAGAGAAGTGAAGGCAAAGTCACCTGGGCCTCATCTGGAAAGCCCAAGACTCTCCTTGCCTTGGGGGTGCTTCAGGCACCGCTTCTACAGCTAAGGGGATTCTTAGGGTTACTTTCTGTCATGATTATTATTACTATTATTATTATTAGTAGTAGTAGTACTAGTAGTATTTTCAGCGAACAACTTAGAAATACAGTTGGTTTTACAGCTGGAGGTGAATTCCTTATTAAAGGTGGTCATGGTACACTGAGTCCTGAAGCATAATGGTTATTGGACAAGGGTAAGAAAGAAAGACTCGTTTTCACACACATAAGCACAGGACTATTTCTTTACAGAGTCTTGTTCAGAATTTAAGTAAGTATTATTTTATACAAATGATATATAAATTTATGTCATTTAGTATGTATATGTCTTATATAAATTGATGAACTATATATTTATATATTATATGTAGTATATATGTGTGTGAATTTGTATAAGTAAAGTCAGTGTACAAATTAAAACTATAAAGAGATGCTTTCAGAAGGCAGACTTGGCAAGTCCAGAGTTGAGGTGGTTCTACTGAACACAGAGGGGCTAAGTATCACTGGGCCCCAACAGGGGTTTAACTGCATTTCCATTCGTAAGAGTCACGAGGATGACTTTTAATGCGCTACCATAGAAAATTTACCTTCTAATCTTCTTTTAATGTTTTGGGCACTTAATTTCCCATTTTTCAAACACATGCAAAGAAACAGTTCCTACCACCATGGTGATAGTCTCCTTAGTATTTGCTAAAATGTTAATACCACCCAGGTTCAAAAGACATTTAAGAACTAAGAAAGAAACATACCAGTGACACTAGAAGAAGAATCTGGAATTCTGGGACACTGAGGAAGCTAAGATGATTGTATTATTATTATTATTCATAAAATAATAGTTACTGTGGAGAGGTCAATTTTTAAAAATCTCTCTTTAGGAGTAATTAGGGGTATATATGGTAGGCTGAAGATACAGTTTTTATTTTATATTAAAAGAGAAGGAAAGGAAAGAAGAGGAGAGAAAAGGACCGCAACCGTGCAAGCCTCAGAGAGGCTGTGTGCGAGCTGCCTCTGCGCGTGCAGGGCGCTCGTGTCAGGAGTGATGGGCTTGCTGTCAGGCTGGCGCCAACTGTGGCTCGCTGCCTGTCACGTGCTGGGGGCCCTACAAAAGCCAGCCTCTCCTCTAGCTTCAGTTCAGTTGTCTGGAGAATGCAGAGAAGGGTCTTTGAAGCAGAAGCTGTATGTCCATGAGAAAGTGCAAGTGAGAAATCTCAGAATGCTTGGCATAAAGGGCGAGAGGATGACTGCGGAAACAGAGAGAGAGACTGGACAAGAGAGAGACTGGACAAGACAGAGACTGGACAAGACAGAGACTGGACAAGAGAGAGACTGGACAAGAGAGAGACTGGACAAGAGAGAGACTGGATAAGAGAGAGACTGGACAAGACAGAGACTGGACAAGACAGAGACTGAACAAGAGAGAGACTGGACAAGAGAGAGACTGGATAAGAGAGAGACTGGACAAGAGAGAGACTGGACAAGAGAGAGACTGGATAAGAGAGAGACTGGATAAGAGAGAGACTGGACAAGAGAGAGACTGGACAAGAGAGAGACTGGATAAGAGAGAGACTGGACAAGACAGAGAATGGACAAGACAGAGAATGGACAAGAGAGAGACTGGACAAGAGAGAGAATGGACAAGAGAGAGACTGGACAAGAGAGAGACTGGACAAGAGAGAGACTGGATAAGAGAGAGACTGGACATGACAGAGACTGGACAAGACAGAGACTGGACAAGAGAGAGACTGGATAAGAGAGAGACTGGATAAGAGAGAGACTGGACAAGACAGAGACTGGACAAGAGAGAGACTGGACAAGAGAGAGACTGGACAAGACAGAGACTGGATAAGAGAGAGACTGGATAAGAGAGAGACTGGACAAGACAGAGACTGGACAAGACAGAGACTGGACAAGAGAGAGACTGGATAAGAGAGAGACTGGACAAGAGAGAGACTAGACAAGAGAGAGACTGGAAAAGAGAGAGACTGGACAAGAGAGAGACTGGACAAGACAGAGACTGGATAAGAGAGAGACTGGACAAGAGAGAGACTGGACAAGACAGAGACTGGACAAGACAGAGACTGGACAAGAGAGAGACTGGATAAGAGAGAGACTGGACAAGACAGAGACTGGACAAGACAGAGACTGGACAAGAGAGAGACTGGACAAGAGAGAGACTGGACAAGAGAGAGACTGGACAAGAGAGAGACTGGACAAGACAGAGACTGGACAAGACAGAGACTGGACAAGACAGAGACTGGACAAGAGAGAGACTGGACAAGAGAGAGACTGGACAAGACAGAGACTGGACAAGACAGAGACTGGACAAGAGAGAGACTGGACAAGAGAGAGACTGGACAAGACAGAGACTGGACAAGAGAGAGACTGGACAAGAGAGAGACTGGACAAGACAGAGACTGGACAAGACAGAGACTGAACAAGAGAGAGACTGGACAAGAGAGAGACTGGACAAGACAGAGACTGGACAAGAGAGAGACTGGACAAGAGAGAGACTGGACAAGAGAGAGACTGGACAAGAGAGAGACTGGACAAGACAGAGACTGGACAAGAGAGAGACTGGACAAGACAGAGACTGGACAAGACAGAGACTGGACAAGAGAGAGACTGGACAAGAGAGATACTGGTCAAGAGATAGGCTGGAAAGAGAGAGACTGGAAAGAGAGAGAGACTGGTTAAGAGAGAGACTGGATAAGACAGAGACTGGACAAGAGACAGAACAAGAGAGGCTAAGAATGCGAAAGGCCAGGAACAGAATGGTGAACTGGACAGTGTTTCCTGGAAACATGAAAATTACTAGTAAGTGGCATGGAATTCAATCTGGTTTTAAAAACCCAGCAAGTACTGGCTCATAATAAAACTCAAATAAAACCCCCCCAATGGTAAGAGACGTGTGTGAGTTCACCCAACAATACTAAAGCTCTCTAGTTCTCTCTTTTTCAAAGCCTATCTCTGAATCTGGTGACACCGTCTTAAATAAGCAATATGTGGAAATGTGCCTACGTAATTTTTTCCACATGCTTTAGAGGCCATGATATATTTAAGCTGCACACAGACGCGCGCTCTGTCAAGGGATAATAATGGGCAAACCAGCATCACAGGTTGGTGTGGACCGAGTGAGGCATGACAGTGACAACAATTTACGCTTTAGTAGACATTTTCTTAATGTTAAACATGACTATCTCAGCAACTAGATGAGAAGCCTGCGATAGTCACAATGGAAACAGCTTTCAGTTTGGAGAGGCACGAAGTAACTACAACTCCACAAGGTGGCTCTCAAGACTTGGCTTTTAAATACAGTGGTGTTGCTTTAAATTGCCAGAGAAACAAAACAAGACTTAGGAAACGCCATCTAAGGCTTTCGACTCTCGGGTGAACTCCTAAGAAAGACTACAAGTCTGTATAATAAGGGATACAAGAACACTTTTATAAGATGAAAATGTAATCACGTACTGCACTTCTAAATTCAAAGAATGTTTCAAATGACTGGGATTCGGTTACCATTAAGACTCTCAACTATCAATGTAGATGATGAGATACACCATGTGGTGAAACAATGAACTATTCTAGCAAGATGGCAAAGGTGGCAGTGACAATGAAAGCATGATGTCTGCTGTCAACGATGACCCAGCAAGCATCATCTCCATTTCATGCTATGCACGAAATACTTTTGAAATCCCACTAAGCTTTTATGTCCATAGGCTTGTTTTTAAAACAGAGGAACAACTACTGCATGATCTTACTCATAGGTAGAACTTAAGAAACAAGGGCAGAATGGGAAGACACACACCAAAGCTTGGGCTGGGTGTAGCAGATTGCACCACCATAAAGGGCTCTGGGGAAGAAGGGGAGGGAAGGGGGAGTGGGGGTCTTGGGACCGTGATGCACAGTAGTGGGAAAGGTCCTACCATGGAGAATGAGAGTATTTTGCAGACACATGTCACAGGGAGATGAGATGTCAACAAATGTACTGCAAACTATTAGCCCCTTCTCCCAAAGTGAATGAAGGAAAGAAAGAAAAAGAAATCCTACACCTTTAAATCAGGTCAAACTTTTTTTATTTTTTTATTTTTATGAGTGATAATAACGGTCCACAAGATTGTGAGACAAGAGGGGTACAATTCCACACAGTTCCCACCACCACAGTCTGTGTCCCATTCCCTCCATTGGAAGCTTCCCTGTTCTTTATCCCTCTGGGAGTATGGATCAGAATTCTTTATAGGGAGCAGAAGGTGGGGGTCTGGCTTCTGTAAGTGCTTCTCTGCCTGTTTCTATCTTTCTCTAGTGGGGCAGGGCTCTGGGAAAGCGAGGTTCCAGGACTCAAGGGTAAGGTCATTTGAAGGGAAAACTATTTTTTTTTAAATTTTCCCTTTTGTTGCCCTTGTTGTCTTTTTATTGATGTTGTAGATATTATTGTGTTATTGATGTCGTCATTGTTGGATAGGACAGAGAGAAATGGAGAGAGGAGGGGAAGACAGAGAGGGGGAGAGAAAGACAGACACCTGCAGACCTGCTTCACCGCCTGTGAAGGGACTCCCCTGCAGGTGGGGAGGTGGGGCTTGAACGAGGATCCTTCCGCGGTCCTTGCACTTTGCGCTACGTACGCTTAACCCGCTGCGCTACCGCCGGACTCCGTGAAGGGCAAACTTTTAATGCAAACGGACAGAGTGTATTCTTGTCTTCATGGGCTTTATAGCCTCTATACCAAGTAATCTATTCTGTCTTAGTAGTACAAAAAATGCGAGCACAGAAAACACAAGTGCTTTTTTATGTTTGTTTTTTGTAAAACTTTATTTACAAACTCAGGTTGGGCTATTAGTGTGCCCATTTTTTTTTACCTAAGTCACTATTATTTGATATAATAAACGCCATCCTCTGGAAATATTAGTATACTATACATATCAACACCACCTGTAGAAATTTTTCTAAACTGTAATGTGCATATCAATCACCAGGGGTGAGCCAGCAAAGTAGCTCACTAGAATTATACACTGCTTTCACGCGTGTGGCCTAGGTTCAAGCCTGGTTTCCAACACATTAAAGGAAGCTTAGGTGTTGAGTTTCATCACCTTCTGTCCTTCGTCTCTTTATATCTACCTGAAAAAAGCTCCCGGGAGCAGGCAAGACCCAGAGATGACTCTAATCATCATCAACAGTAGGGGATCAAGCAGAAATGATTATTATGCTTTGCAGAATTAGGGTAAGTACTGTCTTTCTGCATTTCTCATGAAGACGCAGGCTTTCAGGTACTTGGGTTATACACTGAGCAGCAAGACAACTGTTATCAAATAGTTGCCCTTAAAATTTCACATTTTTTAAAAGAGCTTCTGCTCATGTAGGTTCTAGAAGTCCAGATTGACTTTGGAAATTCAAACTGAGAAGTGAAAAGAAAATTGTCAGCTTTTAAAAAGAATAACAATAATAAAACCATCGGCGATGAACATATTTCTGGAAGTTGAGGTGTCTGTCATACTTTACTTTATTACAAAGACCAGAACTAAACACTATGATAGCCCTAAAGAACTGGGTAAGTGAGCAAATCCTGCACTGGTATCCTTCAGGGGAACAGCAAGTCAAGAGTAACATTGCCTTCCTGGAACCGAGACCGCGGAACACCGAGCATGCACGGTGCACTGCGAGCTTTGGCTCTTGATGCAAGCTGTGACCGCTTTCTTACCTGTTTTTCTGCGTGGCCATAGTCCGCTCCTTGTGTAGGTAAAAAGCAGGAGATCTGCCCGCTGTTCTTCGCTCTTTCGATCAGAGACATGGCTGTTCTTACAGTGGCGTTTCGAGCATGTACAAAGACCATCACCTAAAGTCAAAGAAAACAGCTCATTTGCCACCCAGTCATTCAAATATGGTTTACTGCTGGTCTAGGAACAACCCTGTATAAACAACTATCAAGTTTTCCTAAGATAAATATCCAAGCAATAAATTCTACCACATGTTCTTATGTTAAAACAAAGAATACACAGGATAAGGCAAGTGAAAGCAAGCTCAATAACATGGTTTTTATCATTAATCTACATGCTGGCAGAAGACAGGAGGGAAATTAATGAATCACATAAAATGAAGTTTAATTGAATACAAGTCTTTTGAAAACATGACTCATTAGCATAATCAGTTACGGGACGGAATGTAAGAATACACAACAGCCTGCTTCTCTAGAATGTAAGGATACACAACAGCCTTATTTCTCTATGAGGAGTCAGTCCTCCTTGAACAAACTCAGGTGTAAGAACAACCCCTAAAACATACAATTTCGAGGACTACTGGAGAGGAGCATGGGTCTTCTGAACTTCCAGCTGAGGTAGACCACCTGGTGAGACGACTCACAGAGTAACTGTGAATAAGGGGGGAGTCAGTGTGCCTCCACCCTGTGAAGGGACCAGTCACAGTGTGATTGAAGCTGAGGAAGACAGAGGTGGGGAGTGACGCTGTCTGTATTTGCTGTCCATTGAGCGTCTGCTTTTTCTACTCTGTGATGCCTTCAGACCTCAACTTCATCTCCTGTGCAGTTATTTTCCAGCCTTCCCTAAAAGAACTATCTCTGTGATAAAAATTATTTGACTAATTTTACTATTTCATAGGCACAACTGATCTTTCCAATTTTACATGGTGTGAATAAAGGCATCTTTAGGTAACTGACTTTTTTTTCTTTTTGCTCAATCTGAAACATACGACTGAACAACAGTGTGGGTGGGTGCACTGGATGGCTGAAACTCAGGTTACGGGGGCCAAGCAGTAACGCACTTGGCTCAGCGCACAGAGTGCGAGGTGCAAGGACCCACTCAGGATCCAGGTTTGAGCTCCGGCTCCCCACCTATAGGGGCTTGGCTTCACAAGCCATGAAGCAGGCCTGCAAGTTTCCATCTTTCTTCCTCCCTCTTCCTCTCTCAATTTCTCTGTCCTAGCCAATAAAATGGATAACGTGTTCACTGGGAGGATTAGATTTGTAGTGCTGGCACTGAGCCCAGAGGTAACCTTGGAGGCGAAAATAAATAAACAATAAAATAAAATAAGATCTAATTCAAGCATCCAGCTACACAGATGAACTAAGTCTCCCCAGAGTCACCACAGTACTTCCCCTTCGGCCCCAGTAGTTCAGAGCTCCCTGATTCGTCCTTGGTGAGTAGATCTCCATATCCTTCTACTCTATTCTTTTTTTTTTTTTTAATTTCTTTATTGGGGGATTAACGTTTTACAGTCAACAGCAAATACAATAGTTTGTACATGCGTAATATTTCTCAGCTTTCCACACAACACTACAACCCCCACTGGGCCCTTTGACTTCTACTCTATTCTTCTGGAACCTGTAACACTGGTATTCAGTGCAGTCCACGGTTAGGAATATATGTCTCTTGTGGAATTAAAAGGCTCACGTAAGCTGTTCTAGAAAAGAGAAGCGCATTCTGAATATGATGAAAGTAAAAAGAGGAGGTCTGAGATCAACCGGAAAGGGGACCTGGAGACAGTAACGCGGAAGGTGGGAGAGGTTGTGGGGGTACAGTGCCATGTGTACCTCACAGACTGACTCTATCTTCAAACTTGCCAAAGGAAATGTTGCATGTATCAGACACAGAAAACAAGCACTTAAGCAGGAGGACTACTTTAAACTCGCAGATTATGTTAAGGTTATCTCTATTCAATGGAGAAGAGCTAACCTGAAGACCAGAAGTCACTCAGGGAGATGTTTCTCAAAGCTTTCGGAGACAATGAAAGAAACATCTCCAGGTAAGTAACCTGGAGAAATTCAGCATAAATGGATCCCAGCCTTTGAGGACATCGAGCTTGACGGGTTGTGTGGTGGTGCACCTGGTTGAGCGCACACGTTACAATGCTCAAGGACCTGGGTTCAAGCCCCTGCTCCCCACCTGCAGGGGGAAAGCTTCACAAGTGGTGAGGCAGGGCTGCAGGCGTCTCTCTGTCTCTCCATCTCCCCGTTCCTCTCAATTTCTCCCTGTCTCTATCCAATAAATAAATAAAGATAATAGAAAATTAAAAATAGTATATGAAAGACAGCATCAAGCTTGAGCATTCATTCACATGCTGTAAGAGCTCTCATATCTGAAGACAATATGCTCTGAAAAGAAATACCAGATTTCTTAAGAGCACACTAACATAACTGACTTCAGTAAGTTCCATAGATACCTACGTTAGACACAGACCCAGGGTCAGATGGAATGAAGATGCCAAAGGAACTAGCAAGTCACCTTCACTCATCCATTCCGAGATACTTACTGTACGCCGAACAACATGCTAAGCACCAGGAACACGATAAGCATGTTGCAAGATTCCAAACGTGTTTGCTACCGTTCTGGCGAGAGCAGCATTAGGAATAAGCCCTATCTGACTGTAGTAGTCAGGTGCAAGGCTCAGCAGAGGAGATTACAGCAGTGTTGAGACTATGCACCTAAACAGTCAACATCTGTGTGTTAGCCTGAATAAATACACTGCTTCAAAATGTCTTGTACTGAGGGATATAGAAACTGAATGACGAGCTATTGTAATTTCATTAACTATCCTATTTCATTAACTGCCACCAATACAGTTTTCTACCAAGTTAAAAGAAGTTCAAAAGAAAATATAAATAAAACACTTCTACAAGAACAATTTTTTAAATTCCCCGTAATCTATATTTGCCTGTACATAGGAAGTAATACTAGAGAATATTGCGTGTAATTAGTATAGCCCCAAGATCACTTTCCAGATGGGTTAAAGTGTTAAAATGCAACCAGATTTCTATCCCCCAGAATTCAAACGCCACATTATGTAAATCCTGTTGAAATAACAAATATGGGGAACATAAGGGAAAATAAAATAAGACCCTAAATCTTCATTAATTATTTTAGTTTTGACTTGTCAACTTACCATTTTGCAAAGTATTTTCTACTGCTACCAAGAAAAATATTAGTTACAACTTAAAGTAGCAATTTCTTTTTATTAAAGTATCCATCATGTCTTGCTCAGGAAAATAAATTCTTTTTCTTATTAAGAATTTTCTGTCTCGAGGCTCTTCACAGAGGCCATTACAAGGTTTTGGGTCCCTATAAATATACTGATTTTATGGTTTGTTAATTTGGTTAATTAATTTAAATAGGCTTATGTGAAAATTATAACTGACTAAGAGGACAGCACTGTTTCATTTGGCAGAAGTAACTGCAAATCAATCTTAGCAGCACTACTGGTAACTGAACAGCAGTTGAATAGGCAGGTGTCACTCGAGTAAGATTAGAAAAGTAGAGTCAGTCAGTAATGTTGGTAAATCTTACTTGTTTTATAAAATTTGAGGTTTGTTAGGGTTATGCATTCAAAATATTCTGTACACTTATTTTTAGTTTTCTATAAAAAAAAAAAAAAAAAAGAAGTAAGTGATGGGAAGAGAACTAAGTTGAGAATGAGGCTGTTTGCAGGCTCCTGACTGTGGGAGATGGGAGTGGGCGGCCACATGCCAACAACTGTGCTCCAGTCCACTGAAAATGATTTTAAAAAAATACAAAAAGGGGAGTCGGGTTGTAGCGCAGTGGGTTAAGTGCAGGTGGCGCAAAGCACAAGGACCAGTGTAAGGATCCCGGTTGGAGCCCCCGGCTCCCCACCTTCAGGGGAGTCGCTTCACAGGTGGTGAAGCAGGTCTGCAGGTGTCTGTCTTTCTCTCCCCTCTGTGTCTTCCCCTCCTTTCTCCATTTTTCTCTGTCCTATCCAACAACAACAACAATAGTAACTATAACAACAAAACAAAAAGGGCAAAAAAAGGGAATAAATAAATAAATATTTAAAAAAATACAGGAAGGTCCTGAACTAGAGTTGGTATATTGCACCAAAGTAAAAGACTCTGGGGTGGGTGGGTGGGGGAGAATACAGGTCCAAACAGGATGACAGAGGACCTAGTGGGGGTTGTATTGTTATATGGAAAACTGGGAAATGTTGTGCATGTACAAACTATTGTATTTACTGTCGAATGTAAAACATTAATTCCCCAATAAAGAAATTAAAATAAAAAAAATACAGGAAGATACAAAGTCATTTCGTTTAAATAAGTACAGTGGAATCAATTCTCGACTAGGAAAAACTGGATGCAGACTTGGTTTTGGTTCTGTGACTTGACTTGCCTTAAGAACGTGCTCTGCAGACACATCCGCCATAGATGGGAACTGCAGCCACGTGCTGGTGACTGTGCTCCCAGCACACCCACACACACACAGCCCCTTCCCTCCAACTCCCTTTCTAACTCAGTGATCTGAGACACACCAGATTGATTAACTGTTAACATTGCATTGCTAACATGCTTGAAAATGATCTGGGTACCAGTAAGTCTACTTATTAAAACACTTAAGACATGTGAGTATGAGGAATAGATAGAATGGACAGAGCTTTACTGATAGTTAACAGAAAATATTTTCTTATGAAAATTTTATTTGTCACCTTATGAGATATTACTGATTTTAAACTGCATATAGCACTCAGGTATGGATGAAAAGTAATTTATACTAAGAATATATTTCACATCCGGAATGATGCCCTACATATAATTCAGTAATGACAATTGGCCTGTTATTTATTATTGTTGTTGTTACTATTATTATTATTTTAAATTTAGTGATCTTTATTTATTTATTTATTGGAGAGAGATAGTCAGAAATCTCAAGGGGGAAGGTAGGTGATAGAGAAGGAGAAAAACAGAGACCCCTGCAGCCCTGCTTCACCACTCACAGAACTTTCCCCCTGCAGGTGGGGACCGAGGCTCAAACCCGGGCCCTTGCATACTGTTAACACGTGTGCTCAACCAGGTGTGCCACCAACCGGCCCTACTGTTGTTATTATTATAGAACAGGAACAAACAGGGGCTCTGACATGTACAATTTCTCTGCTCCTGGGCCACTTTTTCATTCAGACAGAAATTTAGCCAAGGGAAACGAAAACACCCGTTCAAAGAGATCTATGTACATCCACGTTCACAGCCGTACAGTTTGTAACAGCCCAAACTTGAGAGCCACCCAGCTACCCAGCCACAGACGAGCGGCTCAAAATGTTGTGGTATCAGAAAAGACACCTACAGACCGAGATCCGTGGTGAGCACAGATGGGGAGACGTTCAACTGCACTCCAGCCGACGGGATACAGCAGTGTATTAAGCAGATAAAGAGGGGCCAGGTGGTGGCGCACCTGGTTAAGCACACACACCACAGTACACAAGGTCCCAGGTTCGAGCCCCTGGTCCCAACCTGCAGGGGGAAAGCTTTACAAGTGCTGAAACAGGGCTGCAGGTGTCTCCCCCTCTCCCCCCTCTCTATCTCCCCTTCCCCTCTCAATCTCTGTCTCTATGCAATAATAAATAATTAAAAAAAAAAAAGATGATGTATCCTGACTAAATTAGACTTATCCCAGGGATGCAAGACTGGTTCAGTGGACAGAAACCAAGAAATGTGTTCTATCACGTCAACAAAAGGAAAACCAAAACCACCTGATTATTTAAACAAATGCAGAGAAAGCTTTTGACAGGGTCCAACATTCTTTCATTACAAAGAAGAAGGACAGACAGGATGATCCTTAAACTAGCTGAGTTTATAGATAACAAACCTATAGCTGACATCATACTCAATGGTCAGACACAAGGCAGAGTTGTTCATTATCACCGCTAACTATTCAACGTAGTCATGTAAGTCCTAGCTATAGCAATTAGGCAAGAGAAAGGAACTAAAGGAGTAAAGATGGGAAGAGGGGTTGAGCTGTCACCAGCTGCAAATGATATATATATTCCTGAAGAATACACTAGAAAGCTCCTGTTGTTGTTACTCAACAACAGAGTAAGATGACAGGCTCCAGAACTAATATACAAAAGTAAATGATTCACTATGCAGACATTGTTAAAAGGAAAAGAAGAAATTAGCAATCAGTTCCTTTTACTGAAATAGAAAGCTTGCAAAGGAGAAACTATAGGGCCGAGTTAGGAAATTTAAAGCCCTCTGTCAATCATAGGCGTGGCAACAACTATAGCATTTCACTAGAATTTATTTGCAGATATTCCTGCTCACCAACTAAAACTATTAAATCTTATTTATTCCTGAATACCTGAATAAATGTTTATTTCATTTACCATTAAAATGTGAACTACCTCAATAGGGTTAATTTATTTTGTCCCAGCTATATAAAAAAACACTATGTAATTCAGTGACAATTCTTCAGGCATTAAATTATGCAAATAAACTAAGGGAAACAGTACTATGGAATCAGCAGGACTGGTTCCACAGCTCCAAGCTGTGTAATTAGATCTACACTTGGCATTTCACAGACACCTCTGGAATCCCACGTCGAGAATCTGCAGTCCTGCTCAAGAAACCCAAGCTTTTAAATGAGAGGTTCCGATTGTCATTACTGAATTATATGTAGGGCATCATTCCGGATGTGAAATATATTCTTCACCTTTTTCTCTCAAGGCCTCTCTTTACTGTCTATAAAGTTTCTACCTTTGAGTTTGTAGGGAGATCTAAACTGCTGCATTTGATCAAAAGAAATTCACAAGACTTCTAAGCTCTGAATTTCTGTCATGACCATGTATTCTTGTAACTGGTAAGGGTGACTCAGTGCATGTCACATACAACGACAGCACAAACACGGGCTGCAGTTTCTCGTCCCTCCATAAGTTATTCGTTTACTCAGGGAAACAATCATTCCAGAGCAGCTGCTGCCACACAGGTGCTCTCTGTTTGTTTGTTTGTCTGGTTTGTTTTTTCTGTGATAGGCGTCTGCACACCACGCCCACCACACACCTGGGACCTCCTCCACCACAGTGCACTGGATCACCAAAATTGATTCATCACATATCGGAACACGGTGGGTGAGCACAGTTCTGAAAATGAAGACCACAGACAGAGAATAAAGCTGCTGGAGCAGGTTTTTTTTCCCCCTTCTGGACTTTGAATACTAGCCTCAGGTATGATGCTTGGATGCAGTTTTCTATGTCCAGGTGGAGGTGCTTGCTTCATATCTGAGAAGGAGAGAGACCAGAATACCGTTTGGGCCTATGCCAGGGTCTGGGTCTATGCACATGTGAGGTCTGTGCTCTACCTGCCAAGTCACCTCCCTGCAGACCTCAAGGTTTCCAATGTCACAACATAAGTCCATATAAGGGGAAAAAAAATTGCTTTCTTGGTCTGATGCATATGGAACAAAGCAGAAGAACAAATGCTGACGCTTCACAAAAAGCTGAATTGACATGGCGGAAGCGATAGAATCCACCTGCTTGGAATCACCCAAGAAATGAAGCTCTAAGTCCTTGTGTGAACTGGAGGGAACTTATGCTGGAGGACAGTGAGAAAGAGAGACTGCAGAGGGTAGTGGGGGAGGGACTGGTGCATGAGGGAGGGAGGGGGCCTAACATGGGGCTCAGAACGTTCTGCAGACATACATGTGTCAACAAACTGCCCCAAATTAATTTCTTTTTAATTAAAAGGTTCAAAACCTAACTATGTCATGCTTCTGGATATTATCAGAGAAGAAAGCAGTGAAAATATCCATACAAATAAAGAAACCCTCTTTGTTGCCTTCAGGGTTAAGGCATTATAAATCCACTGCTCCTGGAGGCCACCCCCCTCCCCCATTGTTGGTACTGTTGGATAGGACACAGAGAAATCGAGAGAGGAATGGGAGATGGGGGGGAGATAGACACCCACAGACTTGCTTCACCACTTGTGAAGCGACCCCCCTGCAAGCGGGGAGCCGGGGGCTCGAACCCGGATCCTTGTGCTTCTTACGATGTGCATTTAACCCAGTGCACCACCACCCGACCCCCCCCCATCCCCCCCTCCAAAAAAAACCACTTCTGCTGGCATCTGCACACCATTCTCTACTGAAAAGGACCCAGCCAATAATATAGTCATGGTTAATCTTTCTGGAAAATAAAAGTATGAGTTGACAGAGAGATGAACTTACCGGGAAGGGGGAATGAGCGTTAAAAATCATCAAAATTGATTGGTGAATGTTTCATTAGCCCTTTACATCTGCATTCTATGCATCACTACTTGACTAAACTGCTTTCTTCAGCTTCGCAGCAAAGGCAGTGAAGACTGTCTCCTTTCAGCACAGCCCCTGACGTCTGCTGGCGATTCTCTAAGTTTTCACTACATACTGCTGCTGGCATCTTAGTCTTAAAAGGCATCTCCACTCCGATAATACCTAGAATCGAGACCGGGTCTCTCATATACTTCGCATGCTAAAAGGAAGATTAGTGATGTATGGATTCAGTACTCTACCCAAAGCAGCTACTATCTGTTCTAAGCGAGACATCCTGAATCATGAACCCGGCTCAGTGACTCGGAGGTTTAAGTCTAGCATTCTATCTTTATGTTTCAGTCTTTACTGCAAGTGTTAAAAGACTGGGATTTATATTGGTTTTAAAGGTTCGGCCCCACCACCACCGGGGAAGACTCATAAAGGCTAAGGAAGAATAGTTTCTCTTCAACATATCACACTGTCACATGCGGACAAAATATTTCACTGACCTCCACACAGTCCAAATTGCAATGACATTGCTACTGACGGCCCAAAAATAGCAACATCTATTCTGCAGAGCAAATTAAGCAAGACCAACGAGTCTATTACTATGCAAATCAAATTCATTAGAGAGCTAGCAATTTCATTTCTACAGACGCCACTGGACTTGAAGCCTATTATTATTCCATATTATAAGATATTCTGAGCTGAAAATAATTTTAGCACAGTAATATAAGATGACACTTTGTTGCGTAGCTGAAAAAGTCAGGGTGCTTTTTTTTTTGTATAGAAAAACACAGAAAAGCCTGTCATGACTTTTCCACAATCCAATACAATTTCAATCAATATTATCACTTCTTCTCTTAGGCAATCATTACTTATAGCTTCTAAACACCCTACTGTACATGTACTGTCTTCAAGGATTACAACTGAAGAGATGCTTCCTTGGGTGAAGGAAAAAAAAAAAACACCTTATTTTAAAACTTGAATAAAAAAACTCTACTAGTGTATTCTGAATCAAAGTCATGAGCAAGGTTAATTAAAGGTATACTACTATAGAATCATAATTACTGCATTTTAAATATATCTTGCTGAAAACTACCTCCACTCTTTCTTTTCCACCCTCCTCCTCTCCTTCTCTCCCTCTCTCTCCCTGCCCTCTTTCACTCGTTAACAAACTAAACAAAAATTTCAAGACAAACTTTATATTCTAGAGTAAAAGACGAGGAGGCCCCGGGCTATTTTCCGTCCTCTCTCTCAGCTCTTCCTTCTTGTCCTTTTTCCTTTCCTATCTCTTTATCTCCTCCCTCCATCATCTCTTTTCCCAGCCTCCCCAATCACTGTTGGTCAGTGAGAAGAGAGGATAGGCAGATATGCCAACAACTAATGTTTAAGTGACATGTTTCCTAATCTTGGTGCTCGTCTCATACGGCGCCATCCCCATGTATGGAGGCTCTTACCATCCTGCTGTGTGGGTAGGTGGGGTAGGAGTGAGAGCATCCCACAAGAAAACCTGCAAGAAAGCAAGGTCGTTTGCCCTCTGCCGGAACAACAGTGGTAGGGAATAATGCCCCACTCTGGAGGGCGGCTGGGTCAGCCTGCTCTGCCACTCAAGGAAGACGGGTCCTGAAATGAGTGCAGCCTAGAATGTTCCCAGCTGAGACCATGGAATATGAGCTCAGACCTGCATGGATGCAGAGATTACACAGGTTCCTATGCTGCATATGGGCCACAGATCAGATCGATGGGGTCTACAGGTAACGGTAATCATATAATTTCCCCATATTTGGGAGCTATTCTCGTCCTTGGTTCAGCTTTCTAGCACTATTTCCAACTCTGACAGCAACTCCCCAGACAATACCTTTAGCCCACCTGCATGTTAGCTGTAGAGTTCAGGCAAAAATTAGTAAAGGTATGAGAGCCCTTGGAATATACCCGAGTATATTCCTAGCTTTTTCCAAAATGGAGACCCCAAATCTCATCTGTTCTATTTTTGCCTTTAGGTTTCTGATTATTAAACAATTTGTTCTGCTTTATATCTTAATGATTTTCAGCTACCAACCTGCAGATGTAACCAGGACACCAATATGACTTCCCTGGGCAGATGACCTCACCAATGTGTCCTGGAACCTCACCTCTCCAGAGCCCTGCCCCACTAGGGAAAGAGAGAGACAGAAACAGGCTGGGGGTGTGGATCCACCTGCCAACGCCCATGTCCAGTGGAGAAGCAATGACAGAAGCTACACCTTCCACATTCTGCACTCCTTAATGATCCTGGGTCCATGTTCCCAGAGGGATAAAGAATAGGGAAGCAGGGAGTCAGGCGGTAGTGCAGCAGGTTAAGCACAGGTGGCACAAAGCACAAGCAAGGACCGGCATAAGGATCTCGGTTCAAGCCCTCGGCTCCCCCCCTGCAGGGGAGTCACTTCACAGGCGGTAAAGCAGGTCTGCAGGTGTCTATCTTTATCCCCCGCTCTCTATTTCTCTCTGTCCTATCTAACAACAATGACATCAAGAACAACAATAATAACCACCACCACAATAATAATAATAAAAAACTAAGGGCAAAAAAAGGGGGAAAAAAAAGAATAGGGAAGCTTTCAATGGAGGAGATGGGATATGGGATTTGGACTTGTCTATCATTATTAAATCAATAAAAGGAGAAAGAAAAAAAGAGGAAAAGAAAGAAAGAGTTGTTCCTTAACGCAGCTGCCTCTCTGTTCCTACTTTTGCACACATGTATGTGTATAAAGCATATAAAGAAATAAGTCAGGGCAGGCTAAAATGGAGAATAATCTGTTAGACCCTTCATATGATTAAACAGATCTGACAATATTTTTGGAGCAGCAATCAATGAATATTCTACAATTTAGAAATGTTCAATGTATTTACCATGATATAATCAGAGTGCATTTCTCATTCATGAAGCCGAGGAAAACATGGAGTAAACTCTAAGAATATCAAGTCACTACTTTAAAAAAGCTGAGTCCTATTTTACAATATTAATAAAGAAGCAATTCCTTTCTTGCCACCCCTTGTCACTTAAATATGGCAAAACCCTTAGCTGTAGGACAAAGTCTTACAGTGGTGAATTAAGTTCAAGAATTTAGATACCTTCTTTGCACTTTAAGCCAACAAATTATTGTATCACACTTCATCAGGACACAAAATTTTATTCTCAGCTTAAAATAAAGGGGGGAGGCTGTTCTCTTTTGCCAAAAGATGTGTATAAGAGCCCAGTCAACAAGTGCAGTGGCATCTCCCTAAACTTACTACATGTGTCTACTAACAGCTTCAGAGTCTAAATATCAGCTGGAAAGCTGTTTATAAACAGATTTAATATGTCATCTTTAAAATGAAATAAATAGCTGACAAACTATCTTCTGACAACTTAATATAAAATATTCTGAACTGCTGTCTAGAGAATTTTCTAAAGCGTTATAAAGTAAGAAGAATCAGAAGCAGTCAGACACTACTTCTGCCCATCTTAAGTCTTATTAGTCTTGTTCAAAGAACATAAAGAACTTTAATTACAGTGTAAAATAAACTGTATGTAAATTGAGCTTTATTTTCAACTGAATTATGAATTATTATTTTTATTAACTGAATTATGAATTATTATTATTTTATGAGTTTCAAAGAAACTCATAAAAATCAATGTTTTGTAATAGCCAAAACCTGGAAGCAACCCAGGTGTCCAATAACAGATGAGTGGCTGGGCAAGTTGTGGTCTATCTACACCATGGAATACTACTCAGCTATAAAAAACGGTGACTTCACCGTTTTCAGCCGATCTTGGATGGACCTTGAAAAATTCATGTTAAGTGAAATAAGTCAGAAACAGAAGGATGAGTATGGGATGATCTCACTCTCAGGCAGAAGTTGAAAAACAAGATCAGAAGAGAAAACACAAGTAGAACCTGAACTGGAATTGGCGTATTGCACCAAAGTAAAAAAACTCTGGGGTGGGGGAGAATACAGATCCAAGAAGGATGACAGAGGACCTAGTGGGGGTTGTATTGTTATATGAAAAACTGAGAAATATTATGCATGTACAAACTATTGTATTTACCATTGAATGTAAAACATTAACTCCACAATAAAGAAATTTTTAAAAATATATCAAATTACAGTACCTATATAACCATTCTCCCCACCCACCCCAGAGTCTTTTACTTTGGTGCAATTTGATATTTTAATTGTAATAGTCACACAATAATTACCAACCGATTTAATAAATTCATAATCTAAGTTTGGAATCTTTAGTTTAAAATCAGAAATGGTCACTATCCACAGAAGTCATAATATGAAATCAAAGTAAGTGTCCATTGACAGGTAAGAAGATACAAAAAGGTCTGGGGTATAAACTCAACAGAATACTACTGAGTTGTTGAAAACGTTATGGTGCATATTTGCTTTGAAAAACAGAAAGATATGTCAGGACTCCCCAATAAAAAACAATAAACAAAAAGATCAGATGAGCATCACTTTCTAGCCTGTGAGGTCAACCCCCCACTATTGCCTCGTGCCAGAGCTGAGCAAATGTTATACTTCCTTCTTCTGTCGTTCTATTTCATAGTAAATAAATTTTCTTTCTTTGAGAAGATGACATTTTGTTTATTGGAGCAAAATGAATGACACTTGGGACATTTATGCTGCATGAAAAAAGTAAGGAAGTGGAAGGGAATTACTGGAGAATGCTTTCACTCATGTGAAATATAAGAAACTAAAAACAATTAGTTTATAAAAACGATTTCGAAGTGATTTCACTCTGACACGGACAATGGTTCTCTGAGGAATCTGGGCAAGGAGGTAGGAAGGCTAGAACGCGGGTGTGACAGCAGCGGGAGTCTGGTGGTGCATGCAGTGATCTGACACACATGCACACTGTCTAAGTCCACGCCAACGCTGAGTACTGTATTCTCCCTCTCTTCCCTATGATAGTCTCTCTCTCTCTTTTTATTTTTTATTTATTCTCTTTTGTTGCACTTGTATTTTATTGTTGTAGTTATTATTGTTATTGATGTCGCTCTTGTTGGATAGGACAGAAAGAAATGGAGAGAGGAAGGGAAGACAGAGAGGAGGAGAGAAAGACAGACACCTGCAGACCTGCTTCACCTCCTGTGAACGGAGATCCTTGTGCTTTGTGCCACCTGGCTTAACCAGCAGCCCTACTGCCTGACTGGGGCATTCTCTCTCACGTTAAGTAAATAAACAGTCCTGGACAGTGGAGCCAGGATAACTGTTATGCAAACAGACTCTGCCTGAGGCTCAGAGCTTCTAGCCTCAATTCCCAATATTACGATAAACCAGAGCTGAGCAGCACTCTGGTAAAAACAACAACAACAAATAAGTAAACAAACAAGCAAAGAAATATCTTCCTCTCTGTAATCTCTCTCATTAAAATAAGTTTGAAAATTTAATTTTAAATATATACGCTTCTAATTTTGTTTTTTTAAAAAAACTGTACCAGTGATTTAATAATGATTAACAAGATTGTGGGATAAGAGGGATACAATTCCATACAATTCAATTCCCATTACCAGAGTTCCATATCCCATTCCCTCCATTGGAAGCTTCCCTATTCTTTATCCCTCTGGGAGTGTGGACCAAAGATCTTTATGGGTTGCAAGAGGTGGAAGGTCTGGCTTCTGTAATTGCTTCTCTGCTGGACATGGGCGCTGACAGGTGGATCCATACTCCCAGCCTGCCTCTCTTTCCCTAGTAGGGTAGAGGTCTGGGAAGGTAAGTAATCTTGCAAAATATTTAAGGGCTGACAAAATGCACAACTATTAAGATGTAATATGCGAACTGAAAATATTATGAGTAGAAAGACACGTGCAAAGCTCAATCACTAAAGTTAAAATCATGTAAAGCACAATTACCGTTTATTAGTGTACAAAGATGTATCCAAGAAAACCAGTTTCAGAAAACTAAAATTACTTCTTTTGCTTCCATTTTTATCCCCTTAGATTAAGACACAGCGTTTTTCTTTCTTTTTTTAACCTTTGGGCTAAAAACATTCTCTAGACTCTATAAGAATAAAATCAAATCTTGCATTATTATATCCTCAATATTTCTAAATGCCAGACTGGGACAAAAATGCTTCCATGTGTTCTGTCAATTTTTGCTGCAATTCCAGAAACCACTAATTAATAACTTTAACAAGCTCAAAAGCGCGCGCGCGCGCACACGCGCGCATGCACACACACACACACACACACACACACACACACCCCACACCCTCTGAATGTTCTAATGTTCCAGGGAAACAGAATGCACTTTTTTTCTTTATTTATTTCCTTTTGCTGCCCCCCCTTATTGTTGTAGTTATTATTGATGCTGTTGTTGTTGGATAGGACAGAGAGAAATGGAGAGAGGAGGGGAAGACAGAGAGGAGGAGAGAAAGACAGACACCTGCAGACCTGCTTCACCGCCTGTGAAGCGACTCCCCTGCAGGTGGGGAGCCGGATGCTCGAACTGGGATCCTTATGCAGGTCCTTGTGCTTAGAGCCACCTGCGCTTAACCCGCTGCGCTACTGCCCGACTCCCCGGAATGCACTTTCTGAGTGTGGGGGGAAGTGGCGATATAGGCGAAAAGTAATTTATAATTCGTAACTTTTTACATCTTGATGTCAATTCGCTTGTTACAAGAAGAGGTTGTTTCAGTAACTTGAAAAACCCTTGAATATTTAGGGAATAAAATAATATTAATAAAAATGAAGGGGAATGCAATATTAATATATTTGGTAAAAAGTATTTCCCTCTGCAGATAAAGAGAAAATAATGAAGCTAATAAAAAAAACTTCAAGAATATACCTGAGTACACTTATGGAAACTCATTTTTCTGAAAATGAAATTTTCTTTGTTCTCATGAAAGTGTAAAATTTAAACAAGGTCCCAAAGTTACTGCTCTGGGGATTGATAACTGAGATAAGAAAAAGAAGTATTATTAACTTAAAACAACTGGTGGACAATCAATTGTTGTCTGTGTGATGAAAAAATAACTAAGTCAGATGGTCATCTTAAATGAGAAAAAGTATTAAAATGTGACACTTCTCACAGAAAACATTACAATGAAGACAAATAGTGACAAGAGCAAATGCAGTTCAGTCCATCTGAGAGAGTCCCTTCATCTCTGCGGACCACAGGATGGAAAGTTTCTCTAGAAGGTGACCAATCGACCAATCTTCGACGGCATTCGACATCTCCAGGTGGGTTACCCCAGCATGGACACTCAACTTACTGAGGAATGAATGATTTTTTTAAAAATATGTATTTATTTTGGATAGACAAGAGAGAAGTAGAGAGGGGAGAGGGAGATTAAGAGGAAGAGAGACAGACACCTACAGCCCCATTTCAGCACTGAATCAAAAATGCCAAACAAGCACTAATTAAGAGTGATTAAAAACTAAAACAGAGAACTCAAGGTGCCCTAAATTAGGTCTTATCAGTAAAATACAGACAGATAAGGATGCTTTAATTTGAATGAAAAGTCAGTTATCAGAGCTTTTGTGCAATGAACGGAATGGTTAAAACCATTCTTTTTAAGGTAGAGGACTAGTGGATTCTTATTTTAGACTTTCTTACAGAAAACAAAAACAAAAAACACCTCAGTTTAAAGAAGGGAGCCCCCAAAAGGGCAGAAAAGACTGAAAAATTAAAATAACTGACAAATAAGAGTAAATTGGATGTTACAGAAATGTTGGTACAAGGCACTGGAGATACTCGTATGTGAAGGGCACAAAAGTCAAAAGTCAATGGAAGTCCCGATACTAATGTGAGCATAGTGCATTCCAGCTGTACTTAGTGATTAACTTCAGATTATAGTGATTTAAATTAATTTATAATTAACAATCAATTTCTGAAGGTGGTTTCTTAGAACTGAACATTTACTAAAACATAGAAGCAGCAAAGAAGAAATAAGATAAGCGTCAGAATAAAAATGGCTAATATTTATCATGAATTTAAGGTTGAAGATTATGTTTATTCCGTTCTTACAAAATCTTCTGTCCTTTAAATGTGAGATAGATTTGGGGGGGGGGGGAGCCACTGAGTAAGGATCTTAGTGGTTTTGATAATGTGAAAAATGAATAACTCAACTTACTAACGATGCCACAACCTCAGAGGCAGTTTCTAATTTCTTTTCTTACCACTGTAACAGAAGTTTGTATACCAAGAAAAATCTCCAGAGGATTAAGGCATCAATTATTTTCACATTCTTCAAGTTACACAGGAGGAGGGGAGTGATTAACAGGAATGATAAGGCTGTGCTTGCGTTTGCTAGCGCAAAGAGAAGCTTACAAATGAGACGTCTCATTAGTTTGAGCAGATGGATCAAAATTAAAGGCTGAGTCGCCAATTTTTAATTTCCCAATAGCCAAGAAGAGCTTGAAGTCTTGCAGAGTATGACTGTTGAAAAGTCAACGTGAGAAGATTTCCTCCATCTGTCATCACACATGCTTGAGCGGAACACAAGTACCTCCTACCGCTTTTAGTGCTTCCAAGGCAGAGCTGCCCATAAAACCTATTAAGTACGTAGACGCACAAGTCTAGATGACGGGCATGCTGAGTCTGTGGCGTGATCTGACCAGAGAACAGTAGCACGGTTTGCGAGCATGAGGTCTGCTTTACTCAAAGTAAGTCTACAGTGGAGAGAAACAAAAATCACCTCACTTGTATATTTTAAGAGGATAATGTTGATTTTTAGCATTAGAGTTATTTTATTTGTGCAAAAAAGTGCGCTTTTTTTTTTTTTAAGTCAAGTGGATACTGATGTTAGTATCAACATTTGTCTAGATAGAAATTGCCTGAACAAAAGCAAAGCATTCAAGAAAACCAAATTACGGGGAAAACCCAAAACGCCAAATAACCCAAAGACAAGAAAGAAAATCAAATCATGTTTCCACTGGATTGAGAGGCTTTTTTTTTTAAGTTGGGTGACAGTGAGAAGGGGCATAAGGTGGCAGCAGGGAAAACTCTTTAGTTTTCTTAAAAACCAGCATCATTGGCTTCCAATTTCTAACTACAGTGAAATACTTTAAGACAAGTCCAGCTAAAGTTGTTAAGTACACAGTCCACAGATAATTTGTACTTTCTTCACAGCAAAGAAAACACATGTCAAATATGTAGTTGACAGTTTCATGATATTGTACTCACTATTGTGATTAGATATAACTTTTTTTAAAAAGAATTTATTTCTTTATTAATGAGAAAGATAGGAGAGAGAAAGAACCAGACATCACTCTGGCACATGTGCTGCCGGGGATTGAACTGGGGACCTCATGCTCAAGAATCCGATGCTTTATCCACTGCGCCACCTCCTGGACCACGATTAGATATAACTTTTTTTTTTTTTTTTTAATTTTTAATTTAAGAAAGGATTAGTGAACAAAAGCATAAGGTAGGAGGGGTACAACTCCACACAACTCCCACCACCCAATCCCCATAACCCACCCTCTCCCATGATAGCCTTCCCATTCTCTAGCCCTCTGGGAGCATGGACCCAGGGTCGTTGAGGGTTGCAGAAGGTAGAGGGTCTGGCTTCTGTAATTGCTTCCCCGCTTCCAATAGCACAGCTATATACAAGATACTGGGTACTGTACAGCAAACCATAACAAAGGGACTTTTCAAGGTTAACCCAATTAACAAATAATGTGATGATAATATTAACTATTGATTGTCTTTTTGAACCCTAAGACAGCAGGAACCTCACATCTTCACTATAGAGCCCCTACTTCCCCCAGTCCTGGCACCCTTGGATAGGGCTCACTTTCCCGTATGCTTCTCCCAATCCATACCAAATAATATTGCATCCGCCGATCACAACCTAACCAAAGCAACGATTGCCATCTCAACATGCTTCACCTCAGTGTGTATCCAGAGACTTCACGTGTGGAATGACAACCCTTCAGCTTCATTACTCGGGTGAGACCTTTCCTTTTATAGTACACTCTAATTTCATCTCAGGTAGTTCACTTTCTAACAAAGTCCCATAACCTAGACATACACCAGTTTCTGTGAGAGAGAGCGTATGTGCACACGTATCCATAAACTACTGCAAAATATATACCTGAAAGCAGGATTACACTAGAGTTTGCAGTGAGTACCTCCCTAACACTTCCTCTCCACTATTCCAATCTTGGGATCCATGATTGCTCAACAAATTGTTTGGCTTTGTATGTTAACTCTCTTTTCAATCACCAGGTTCCAGATGCCACCAGGATGCTGGCTAGGCTTCCCTGGATTGAAGACCCCACCAATGTGTCCTGGAGCTCAGCTTCCCCAGAGACACACCTTACTAGGGAAAGAGAGAGGCAGACTGGGAGTATGGACCGACCAGTCAACGCCCATGTTCAGCGGGGAAGCAATTATAGATATAACTCTTAACTAAACGTCAGAACTATCTTTCTGTTATGTCTCTGCCCCACTACACACACACACACACACACACACACACACACACACACACACACACATACACACACACTTTACCGGTATTTAAAAGTAAAAAACAGGAAGTCGGGCGGTAGCACAGTGGGTTAAGCGCACATGGCACAAAGTGCAATGGCCGGCATAAAGATCTTGGGTCGAGCACCCACCTCCCCACCTTCAGGGGAGTTGCTTCACAGGCGGTGAAGCAGGTCTGCAGGTGTCTGTCTTTCTCTCCTCCTCTCTGTCTTCCCCTCGTCTCTCCATTTCTCTCTGCCCTATCCAACGATGACATCAATATCAACAACAATAATAACTGTAACAATAAAAACAAGGGCAACAAAAGAGAATAAATAATTTTTTTTAAAAAAAAGTAAAAAAACACTTCAACAGACAAGTTTCTTACGATGAAGTATATCTAGTCAGACCTTTCATTCATAAGAGTTGGGCCAAACAACATAAGTGGAGGGTTCATTTGACTGTCAATTCTGTAGATAATAAGGTACAAAAGACTATTGAATTACATATTTCTATTTCTTTAAAAGATAGACATACACACACACACACACATACACACACACACACACATATATATATATTTAATTTATGTCACTCAGGATCTTAGGCAGAGAAAATCTGTGACTGTGATAACATTAAAGTCAATCTGTTATGAAGGAAAAAAATTAAGAAACTTTATTCTACTAGGTAGTATCTGTTAAATTTTTAATAGACATAGAGGATATAACACTACAGGTGAGTGAATCTGTTCCTGTCAGAGATTAAAAAGGAAAAAGGGATAAAGAAGCCTGGGAGGGGTGTCTTGGTCCCAAAGAGGCCCTTCAGCGGGAACCTCGGCCACCAGACTACTGACTGCGTGGCAGTGATTCTTAGCTGACGGATGACATTAAGGGCTGTTAGTTTGAGAAGTAGGTACCCACCTCATCTTCCAGAGTCAAAATGTGCTCATAGCCCTCCTTTCCAAGGAACCACAGCACAATTTCAGTTCTGGACACATTACAAAGGGAATCAGCAGAAGCTGTCACTTGTCAAGCTAAATGAACTTACAAGCCAAGTAGTGATTGGTAGAATGACTTGCAAATAGATTTCCAGACAGAATGATCTCTTAGAAAAGATCGAAGCAGGGAAACATAGTTTGGGGCAACTATTCCCAGGTTACACACAAGATAGAGGCAATGCAGCAACGTCGAGACCCCCTCCCCCCCGCCACACACACAGACACACAGACACACACACACACACAGACACACACACTCACACAAACACACACCACACACACACACAGACACACACACACACACAGACACTCACACACACACAGACACACACACACAGACACTCACATACACACACACACACACACACAGACACAGACACACACTCACACACTGCAAAGAAGGAAGCTTTGGCACCATGGTCTCTCTAACTCGCTTTCTTTTCTTTGCCTCTCTGTGTCTAAAAACAAAACAAAAAGAACAGTGCTTCCGAAGTCACCATTTAAAGGTTAATGTTGCTAACAACAACAAAAAAAAACACACTGTGACACTATTTAGGTCTCAAATAATTTAGGGTTCAAATACTTCAGGTCATTCAAATAATGTAAAACAAAACGGCCAGCACCTCAAAGCATAACCTTAGATCTATTCAGAAGAAAGGGGCCGTACTAGTCTCTGAAGCCCTATGGAGGTTTGCTCGGACAGCAAAGCCTTACAGTGCATTCAGAAGACATTCTGACTCCAGGACAATGTGGCCAGGCTACAAAATGTGGCCATTCGTGTCACCATGAAGTTTTAGTGACCTTACTCCAAGTAAATGTTTTTATAGAAAAAGAGAATGTCAGGAAGAGATGATCGCTACAATAGCAGCATCCTTAACAGCAGATAATCGCAAGCATTTAGAGTACTCAACAGTGGACGCGCCGAGTCCAAGCGCAGCGGCAGCTTACTGACAAAGGGGCAGTGCAGTTCCCAAGGAGCTGCAGACAGCTGTCAACACAAGGACCTGCACTCGCACCCCGCTCCCCACCTCTGCTAACTGCGTGACCCTGGGAAGCTGCTCAGCGCTTCCCGAGCTCATCTTCCCCTTTGACAGAGGAGCTGATAAAGCTGATGGCAGAGGACAGAGAAGATTAAAAGCTGAAGAGACTTACATGGCTTCTGAGACATAGCAAATCACCTTATTGCTTATATGAGCAATGAAAATAATTAGTATTCACTAAGGCGAATGGTGAATATAACAGTGAACATACCGTGTAGCTTCAACTTAGCAGTGCTCTATAGCAAACGATCAAAAATTAATGTTGAATGGGAAAATTCCTATTCATAAATACAAATTGAAAAACTAGTAGGAAATTTATAAAATCATAATAATCATGGTCAAGTACCAAAACAATAACAATATTTCTTTTTTAAAAAAAATTAATTTTTTTGTTGCCCTTTTTTATTGTTGTTGTGACTGATGTCATTGTTGCCGGACAGGACAGAGAGAAATGGAGAGAGGAGGCGAAGACAGAGAGGGGGGGGAGAGCAAGACACCTGCAGACCTGCTTCACTGCCTGTGAAGTGACCACCCCCTGCTGATGGGGAGCCGGGGGGCTGGAACCGAGATCCTTGTGCTTTGCATCATGTGAGCTTAACCTGCTGCGTTACCACCTGACCCCCAGCAATATTTCTTAATAAAGATATTTTTATAATTAATGAAAGGAAAGGGAACATGTAGGTAATTTCTACGTAAGTTGTCATAAGTTCATGAGACTCCTACTATTCTGAAAAACAATCCTCATTAGTACTGTCATAAAAAAGTGAACCATGTAGAAAACTGTCCCCCAACGCAATAAAGCGGTCTATCTATTCACGCAGCAGTGGTCAGTGATTAGGTCGGACGTAAGCACTGATTATCATTCCCCTTTAGCAGTCTTGATGGCAGAATCTTGGATGACGGTATCTTAAAATAAACCTTTTGGTAAATAACATAATGATTAACAATAACCAAGGCACTCAAAACCAGGCAGGGCTGGAAGGCAGTTGTGGACGAGAACCCCGTCCTGGAAAGGAAAGGCATGGCTTGACTGGGCAGTGTCCACTACCTATGCGATACCATCTCTGCAAGCCAGAGACCAACCCGGAATGAACAGGGCATAGTTTGAGGAACGTCCCACCAATCAGATTTAAAAAAAAAAAAAAAAACTCACTTCCGGCCAGTACCATTCACATTTTACTAAATAATAAGTAGTTGCACCATTTGCCTATAGAAATGCAGTTCTTGGGAGCCGGGCGGTGGCGCAGCGGGTTAAGCGCACGTGGCGCAAAGCGCAGGGACCGGCTTAAGGATCCCGGTTCGAGCCCCCGGCTCCCCACCTGCAGGGGAGTCGCTTCACAGGTGGTGAAGCAGGTCTGCAGGTGTCTGTCTTTCTCACCCCTCTCTCTCTGTCTTCCCCTCCTCTCTCCATTTCTCTCTGTCCTATCCAACAACAAAGCAACGTCAACAATGGCAATAATAGTAACCGCAACGAGGCTGCAACAACTAGGGCAACAAAAAGGGGGAAAAATGGCCTCCAGGAGCGGTGGATTCATGGTGCAGGCACCGAGCCCAGCAATCACCCTGGAGGGAAAAAAAAAAGAAAGAAATGCAGTTCTTGTTAAGTGTTCCTGGGTCTGTGTTCTCTCTCTCTCAACTGCAGCTCTGAAACTCTGATCAGACGCTGAGTTGAAAGAAGCGAACTAGTGCGAGACCTGCCTCTCAACGAATGCGACCTGTCAGGCCAGAACCCCAAAGTTCCCTTCATTTCAGCAGAAAGACCAGCCATGGGTTGCTCTGACAGCACCACGCAATTTCCAAATGCCATGCAACACTATAAGATTTTATAAAATATCTCACTTGATACTACTTTGTGAAAATAGTAGGAGCAATATAGCATTTCCCAAAACTTTACATCGTGTAAGAAAATACTAATGAACAAGTTTGAGATGTGAGAGAAGAGTAATGCTTTTGCCAAAGATGAAAAGGGAATGTAAATGTCGGGAATGAAATCTTCTATCTGTCTAGTGAAAGGCACCTGGCCAAAATACGCCGACCTGTCAGTAACGGCTGGTATCACCTGTGAACACCATCTCTCAACTACGGGGCTCCCTACTGTGACAAATGCTGAAGGAACAGAAAACGGTGTCCCCATAAGTTCACAATTAGTAAAGAGTGAACATCAAGCCTTCTCCGGAAACAAAGCGACACGTACCTGGTGTCCAGCCTTCACTTGCTTCAGAACACTTTCATAGCACACTTCATCCATATTGTTCAGCTGCTGCATCTAAAGTGTTACATAAAAAGGTATTTCTATGTGATTATCATCTTCATATAAACCTTATAAATATCCTCTAAGTAGTACGAATTTCTGTTAATTATAGTATATCATTCTATACCATTCAGAATGCAGAAATAACAAATGAAGTGCAAATATCCTAAGACACTCAGTAAAAACAGAACATAACAGAAGTAGAAAGTGAAAGGCTTCATCAAGGGCCCCGGCGGTGGCGAGGTGGCGGAGTGACTAAGGGAGGCAAATCGGAAGCACCAGGCTCCGGCTGGATCCCTGGAAGCCCGTATGCTAGAGTGATGGCCTGGCTCTCTCCGCCTTCCTCCAACCCTCCGAGACCCCAGCCATATCTCGTGTTTAATAAATAAATAAAATCCTCCTGCTTTTTCGAAAGGTCCCATAAAATACTTTACGCTTCCTGACATTATTTTTTGGCCATCAGGGCTGTCGCTGTGGTCAACTGCAGTACAACTCCACCACTCCTGACAGATGCAGGTTCTCTTTATTAATAGAGTGAGACAAAGAGGGGGGGACTGGCATGCTCATGAGGCTCCCCTGCTGCGGATGCTCTCGTGCTCGCCAGGGACCCCACCCTGGCTGTTCCCCTGAGGTAACAAGTGTGACCCAACGGGCGTGCCATCTCCCAGCTCTCCGGTGACAAACTCTGTAAGAGCACCAAGTTTGTAAACGGCAGTGATTTCTAATGATTAGTATACTAATCACGGACGTCATAGGAACTTTCAAGGTATCTATTTTCCTGAAGAAAACTCTATTCTTCTGAATATTTTCCTCAGTTATGTCACCTTTTGTTCATTTGTTTGTCAACAGGGCTATCCTGACTGTGACTCAATCCCTATACAGTTCCTCTGCTCCAAATAGAGTGATCAGACAGTGAGATCTAAAGAGAAGAGAAACAGAGACGAAAGGTGAAAGAGATGCTGCAGCACTGGCCTGAAGATTGTGAAGATTCCCCCTGGAGGATGTCCCTACGTGATGCCCGGGGGCTTGAACCTGAATGCTCATACCTGGGAAGTGGTAAGGCGTGCACGTTACAGGTGAGCCACCTCCCACTCCTTCTCTATTATAGCCTATACAACTTTGCTGTGTGATTCTCAAAGCCACTAAAACAAACAAATAACACTACCAGTAGAATGACATTGCATATGAAAGTGAACTTTACAAGCAAATACTGTTGATAGAATGTTAATGCAGGAAAGCCCTTTACAGAAGCTGGATGCTACAGCCTTTTGTCTGCTACATGGTGTGAGATTATTTTCTTCCATTCGGTGGGAGGTTGCTTTGTGTGAATGATGGCTTCTTCTGTTGTGCATGCGTTTGTTTGTTTATTTCCCTTTGCTGTCCTCGCTATTAGAATCAAGTCCACAAAGACATCTCTGAAACCAAACTTCCGGCATGCTCTACTTATGTTCCCTCCCATGTATTATTCTCTTATTTCCAGCCTAACGTCCGCGTCTTTAATCCATGTTTAGTAGGCCTGTGCGGTGAGAGACTGTGATCGCGTTTTACTTTTCCGCATGGAGCTGTTCCCAACGTCATTTGTCAGGAAGACTTTATTATTCATTTTACACACTTTACTCCTCTGCTGTAAATTAACTATGCATATGTCGGAGAGCTTATATCTAGACTCAGAATTTGATCTGAAAGATCTGTGCGCCTGTTTTCATTCTACTGTGAAACTGCTCTGGCCACTGTAGATCTCCAGCAGAGCTGGAAGAGAGGGACCATGACGTCTCCATGGGTGGGCTTCTTTTCCCTCAGCGAGGCTTTGGTCATTTTGGGCCATTTTACAGTAGTGGTAAGAAACTGTGTAACCTAGGCAGGGGTAGATAGCATAGTGGTTCTGTAAAGAGACTCTCATGCCTGAGGCTCCAGAGTCCCAGGTTCAATCCTCTGCACCACCATAAGCCAGAGCTGCACAGTGCTCCGGTATTTCTCTCTGTGTCTTTCTCTCTCTGCATCTCTCTCAGAAATAAAATAAATAAAATACTTAAAAACAAAAAACAAACAAAAAAAAAGAAATTGTGTAACCACAGAGGAAGCTACTAATCTAAAGAAGTAATCAAGTAATTAAAATTGGCATCTCTTCTGATTTACGTGAACTTTTCAAAAAACAAACAAACAAAATCCAAAGGAAACAGATGGAAGCAAACTGTAAGACTGTAACAACTCTGGCAGTTCTCTCTGGGAGGCGGAGGAGTGGGGACACAGGGCTTTGGTGGGACTCTGCAAAGTAATCTTACAATCTGGCAACAAGCTATGGATAACAAATAAAAATTAAAAAAAAAAATTGGTATCTTTATTTAACATTTACTGAGAGCTGGAAGAGAAGTAAAAGATACACATATCTATCATTAGATGTCTGACTTTTTTGGTTTTAATTAGGTAAATACATTAAAACCATAAAAATACTGTAATATGATAAGTAAATAATGTTAAGTTAAATATGAGTTATTATCATTTTATTATTAACTTCCCTTTACAACTGCTAACAATTCTTTCATTGCATTGTGGGTCAGTTGTACTCAGAATCATTATTTCAAAGTAGATATGTCACACACTACATTTCCCCATGTCTTCTGCAACTAAGGAATCATACCCTGAGTTTCTGAATAAGACTCTGGAAGGTCGACAAGGGCCCCTTTCTATAAGAAATAAATTTAAATGCAGGAAATATACTAAATGCCATCCTGTGGCATACTTAGTGTAGAAAACATTTTATAAGACAAAAATCAATATATAACATATCAAATATATTTATAATGTTAGATATGCAAAAAATTTATACTATGCCAAATTTCTAAACCTTCTAAACTGTATGACAGTTTAACACCAGCATCATTCTTTTTTAATTATAATGCTAACATATTCAGTGAAAAATATTTTGAATTTAATTAGCTTAAAATGATTTCCCAGTCTGTATGATGAAGGGGAAAAGAAAGTCAAGTTTAAGATGGTTGACAAGCGTCTGAAAATGTTTCCCTTCGTGTTTTTCTGTGATGACCATCTGCTGTGATTTAAACTAGAAGGCAAAAGAGGAATCTAAAGCTGAAAATAAAAATATCTCCGTCTGTCCTAAGGGTGCATTGAAATGAATGCGATGATCAGTGTGTAGGGTAAGATAAGACTGAGCATCACACAAGGCAGGAAGCAATGCAGAGCCCTGGGAGCGATCAGTCAGTGAAGGCCAAACTCTGCCTCCCAGAGCCACTCCTGGATCTTGGCCTACGGTAGCTACCCTTCTAGGCATGAATCTGAAATGCCAGCCTCCCATTCAAAAGATCTCTTTTATACAACACAGACAGAGCACACTGATTCTTACAGAGGCAGTCGCTTCTGATAGATTTTATTTATAACAGTATAAGTGAAAAATGGCCCTATCTTACTAATAAAGTTGTGACCTGACACAAAGCAATGAATACATTAAGGCCTACCACTGACATGATACCACAGATTTCATCTTGTTTCTGAGATAAAAAATGACCTTGAAATAACCTCCCAAAGCTACTGTTGTTCAGGAAAAATAAATAAATAAATAAATAAATAAATAAATAAATAAATAAAAAAAAAGGTACGGATGAACAGTGCAATAAATGTATACACTCCTTCCCAGTGTGAGCACCTTGGTAGTGAGAATGGTGACTACTCAGAAAGCTAGACAGGTGGGGAGAGGAACAGCTCCGCAGTGGCCAAGACGTGCTGATACCTATTCTGAGGACAAATGGACTTGTACCTCTGAAGCAGTAATCACCCAATAAAACCAACAGTCATCAATAAAAGATCATCTTTTTTGGGGGGGAGTTAGGAAGATGGCGGCCTGAGAAGTCGCTGACAGCGAGCGCTCTGATCGCATCATCGGCAACGGTAGGATTTTCTGCCTTTAGCAGGCCAGTCAATAAGGGGGGGCACCAAAGAAGTGATTATAATTTAATTTGGGTTAAGAATTAGAGTAAAGGTGACACGGACTAGCGGGGCTCCAGAATTCCCAGGGCGCCGGGCAAGGCGAGTGCGCCGGGCATTGTCCTCCGCCCGCCCAGGAAGGCGGCTCCTCCGCCTGTTGCAGAGCGCAGCGGGCAGAGGACCCGGAGAGAGCACTTTAGCTCGGGGGCTGCCTCTTGGGAGTCTCCAGGGTCCACCGCGACCCTGAGAGCAGATCCAAAGACTTCTTGAGTATAGCTCTCATTGGATCAAAGGACTTGGAGCTAGTTTTCATTTTTGAGAAATCCTTTAAAAAAGTCTGGAGGGCGGGGTTTCCCGGAAGATGGCGGATTGAGAAGCGGCTAGCCTTGGAGCTCCGGACACATCTCGTGTAAACAATAGGATTTTCTGCCACTAGCAGGCCAGCCAATAAGGGGCCATAGCGGTCATACCAAGGAGGTGGCTATAACTTAATGTGGGTTAAGAATTAGAATAGGGGAAAAAAATTCTTTTTTCTTCCTTTTTAATTTTCAAGCATACATCCTTCCCGCCGCCCCCCCCCCCATAAGCAGTGCCTGGGACCAGCTACTAGCAGGATACCCCATACCACCAAACAGGGTTTTTTTTTTTTTTTTTTTTTTTTTAATTCACTGATACACATTTGGGAAGTTCCTCACACTACTCTTTAATTACAACCCTTCTTCTAATCTTCTCCCTTTTCTCTCTCTTATCTCTCTCTATCTCTATTTTTTTTTTTTTATCTTGTCATACACTTCTTTCTTCTTTGCCTTTCTGAATTTGTGAATTACTTTGGGGAAGAAATCTGACCCAGAGTGGACTCTCTATGTGTGTATCTCTGCTCTAGTTCCCTTTACACTCTTGTTACCCCTAGAATATACACTGGATAGTAGATTTCCATAACTGTCTATTCTTGCTATCCTCTCTTTCTTTTCTCTTTCTTCACTGGGATTTGTTTACTATTTTTCACGGACTGGAGAAATTGTTTGGCTAACTGGTAATGATTAAACTCCTTCAATACTTACTTCAGTTGCTACTGTAATTCCGGAGGTTGGTGAGTGCAATTGTCATAAAGGTATTTAGTACAGTGTTACTTGTGCTCAAAACACAACAACTGAGGAACAACAGAGCATAAAAAAAAAGAGAGAGAAACACATAAATAAAAAAAAAAAATGGGTAGATTAAAAACAAATAAAACTGCAACCCCAATGAATGAAGACAAGAGCCCAGAAGAAACCACAAATCAGTCAGAAGTAACCATAGATAAGAAAAGTATGCAAGCAATAATAAACTTATTAATCACATAAATGAAAACAACATTGGAGGAAAGGAATGGCAGTATTAGGGAAACAACAGTTGAGACCCCCAAGGAAAATACTGATTATCTTGAGACAATTAGAGAACTGAAAGCTGAAATAGCTGTAATGAAGAAAGAAGCTGAGGCAAGGGAAAACAGACGAACAGAAGCAGAAAACAGAATTAGTCAGACAGAGGATGAGTTAGAGAAAACTAAGAAAGAGGTAAAAGAGCTTAAAAAGAGATTGAGAGACACTGAAAACAACAACAGAGACATATGGGATGATCTCAAAAGAAGTAACATTCGTATAATTGGCCTGCCAGAGGAAGAAAGAGAGGAAGGGGAAGCAAACATTCTAGAGGAAATAATACAAGAAAACTTCCCAGACCTGAATAACAGAAAGGATATCAAGGTGCAAGAGGCCCAGAGAGTACCAAACAGAATCAACCCAGACCTGAAGACACCAAGACACATCATAGTCACAATAAGAAGAAGTAAGGATAAAGAAAGGATCCTAAAGGCTGCAAGAGAGAAACAAAAAGTCACATACAGGGGAAAACCCATAAGACTTTCTGCAGATTTCTCAACTCAAACTCTAAAAGCCAGAAGGGAGTGGCAAGATATCTATCAAGCCCTGAATGAAAAAGGGTTTCAACCAAGGATAATATATCCTGCTAGACTTTCATTCAAGCTAGATGGAGGGATCAAAACCTTCTTAGACAAACAACAGTTAAAGGAGGCAACTATCACCAAGCCGGCCCTGAAAGAGGTACTAAAAGACCTCTTATAAACAAGAACATCACTATAATACTTGCAATATGTCAGAGTAAACAAATTGTTTTTTAGAACAATGGCACTACAATACATTAAATCCATAATATCAATAAATGTCAATGGCTTAAACTCACCCATCAAAAGGCACAGGGTGGGGGGATGGATCAGAAAACATAACCCAACCATATGCTGCTTGCAAGAATCCCATCTGTCACAACAAGATAAACACAGACTTAAAGTGAAAGGATGGAAAACTATCATACAGGCTAACGGTCCACAAAAAAGGGCAGGAACAGCCATTCTCATCTCAGACACGATAGATTTTAAATTAAATAAAGTAATAAAAGATAGGCAAGGACATTACATAATGATTAGAGGATCAATCAACCAAGAAGACTTAACAATTATTAACATCTATGCACCCAACGAGGGACCATCTAAATACATTAAGCATCTATTGAAAGAATTTCAAAAATACATCAATAGTAATACAATAATAGTGGGAGACTTCAATACCCCACTCTCACACTTAGACAGATCAACAAAGCAGAGAACCAATAAAGATACAAGAGAATTGAATGAAGAGATTGACAGACTAGACCTCTTGGACATTTTCAGACTCCTCCACCCCAAAAAACTGGAATACACCTTCTTTTCAAATCCACATAACACATACTCAAGGATAGACCACATGTTAGGCCACAAAGACAGCATCAATAAATTCAAGAGCATTGAAATCATCCCAAGTATCTTCTCAGACCACAGTGGAGTAAAACTAACTTTTAACAACAAACGGAAAATTATTAAAAGACATAGAATTTGGAAACTAAACAACATGCTCCTTAAGAACCACTGGGTCAGAGACTCACTCAAACAGGAAATTCAAATGTTCCTGGAAACTAATGAAAATGAAGACACAACCTATCAAAATATTTGGGACACAGCGAAAGCAGTACTGAGAGGGAAACTTATAGCCATACAATCACATATTAAACACCAAGAAGAAGCCCAAATGAACGACCCTACTACACACCTCAAGGACTTAGAGGAAGAGGAACAAAGGAACCCTAAAGCAACCAGAAGGACAGAAATCACTAAAGTTAGAGCAGAAATAAACAACATCAAAAATAAAAGAACCATACAAAAGATCAATGAAGCCAAATGTTGGTTCTTTGAAAGATTAAACAAAATTGACAAACCCCTAGCCAGACTCACCAAACAAAAAAGAGAGAAGACTCAAATTAGTAGAATTGTAAACGATGCAGGAGATATTACAACTGACACCACAGAAATCCAGAGAATTCTGCGAAACTTCTATAAAGAACTATATGCCACCAAGTTAGAGAATCTGGAAGAAATGGAACAATTTCTAGAAACCTATGCACTTCCAAAACTGAACCAAGAAGAACTACAAAATCTAAATGCACCAATCACAGACAAAGAAATTGAAACCGTTATTAAGAATCTCCCCAACAACAAAAGTCCTGGACCAGATGGCTTCACAAACGAATTCTACAAAACTTTCAGGAAACAGTTAATACCCATACTTCTAAAGCTCTTCCATAAGATTGAAGAAACAGGAATACTCCCTTCCACCTTTTATGAAGCCAACATCACCCTGATACCAAAAGCTGATAGGGACAGAACAAAAAAGGAAAACTACAGACCAATATCTCTGATGAACATAGATGCCAAAATATTAAACAAGATCTTGGCCAACCGGATACAGCAACACATCAAAAAGATTGTTCATCATGACCAAGTGGGATTCATCCCAGGAATGCAAGGCTGGTTCAACATCCGTAAATCAATCAATGTCATTCATCACATCAATAAAAGCAAAGCCAAAAACCACATGATTATCTCAATAGATGCAGAGAAAGCCTTTGACAAAATCCAACACCCATTCATGCTCAAAACTCTACAAAAAATGGGAATAGATGGGAAATTCCTCAAGATAGTGGAGTCTATATATAGCAAACCTACAGCCAACATCATACTCAATGGACAGAAGCTGAAAGCATTCCCCCTCAGATCGGGGACTAGACAGGGCTGTCCACTGTCACCGTTACTCTTCAACATAGTATTGGAAGTTCTTGCCATAGCAATCAGGCAAGAGAAAGAAATCAAAGGAATACAGATTGGAAGGGAAGAAGTCAAGCTCTCACTATTTGCAGATGATATGATAGTATACATAGAAAGACCTAAAGAATCCAGTAGAAAATTACTGGAAGTTGTTAGGCAATATAGCAAGGTATCAGGCTACAAAATCAATGTACAAAAATCAGTGGCATTTCTTTATGCAAACACTAAATCTGAAGAAGAAGACATCCAGAAATCACTCCCATTTACTGTTTCAGCAAAATCAATCAAATACCTAGGAATAAAGTTGACCAAAGAAGTGAAAGACTTGTATACTGAAAACTATGAGTCGCTACTCAAGGAGATAGAAACTGATACCAAGAAATGGAAAGATATCCCATGCTCATGGATTGGAAGAATAAATATCATCAAAATGAATATTCTCCCCAGAGCCATATACAAATTTAATGCAATACCCATCAAAGTTCCACAAGGCTACTTTAAGAGAATAGAACAAACACTACAATCATTTATCTGGAACCTGAAAACACGTAGAATTGCCAAAACCATCTTAAGGAAAAGAAACAGAAATGGAGGCATCACACTCCCAGACCTTAAACTATATTATAAAGCCATCATCATCAAAACAGCATGGTACTGGAACAAAAATAGGCACACAGACCAGTGGAACAGAATTGAAAGCCCAGAAGTAAATCCCAACACCTATGGGCATCTAATCTTTGATAAGGGGGCCCAAAGTATTAAATGGAAAAAGGAGGCTCTCTTCAATAAATGGTGCTGGGAAAACTGGGTTGAAACATGCAGATGAATGAAATTGAACCACTTTATCTCACCAGAAACAAAAATCAACTCCAAATGGATCAAAGACCTAGATGTCAGACCAGAAACAATCAAATACTTAGAGGAAAACATTGGTAAAACACTTTCCCACCTACACCTCAAGGACATCTTTGATGAATCAAACCCAATTGCAAGGAAGACCAAAGCAGAAACAAACCAATGGGACTACATCAAATTGAAAAGCTTCTGCACATCCAAAGAAACTATTAAACAAACAGAGAGACCACTCACAGAATGGGAGAAGATCTTCACATGCCAGACATCAGACAAGAAACTAATCACCAAAATATATAAAGAGCTCAGCAAACTTAGCCGCAAAAAAGCAAATGACCCCATCCAAAAATGGGCAGAGGAAATGAACAAAACATTCACCACAGAGGAGATCCAAAAGGCTAACAAACATATGAAAAAGTGCTCTAGGTCACTGATTGTCAGAGAAATGCAAATTAAGACAACACTAAGATACCACCTCACTCCTGTAAGAATGGCATACATCAAAAAGGACAGCAGCAACAAATGCTGGAGAGGCTGTAGGGACAGAGAAACCCTTTTACATTGCTGGTGGGAATGTAAATTGGTACAGCCTCTGTGGAGAGCAGTCTGGAAAACTCTCACAAGGCTAGACATGGACCTTCCATATGACCCAATAATTCCTCTCCTGGGGTTATACCCCAAGGACTCCATAACACCCAACCAAAAAGAGGTGTGTACTCCTATGTTCATAGCAGCACAATTCATAATAGCTAAAACCTGGAAGCAACCCAGGTGCCCAACAACAGATGAGTGGCTGAGAAAGCTGTGGTATATATACACAATGGAATACTATGCAGCTATCAAGAACAATGAACCCACCTTCTCTGACCCATCTTGGACAGAGCTAGAAGGAATTATGTTAAGTGAACTAAGTCAGAAAGATAAAGATGAGTATGGGATGATTCCACTCATCAACAGAAGCTGACTTAGAAGATCTGAAAGGGAAACTAAAAGCAGGACCTGATCAAATTGTAAGTAGGGCACCAAAGTAAAAACCCAGTGGTGAGGGGTAGACATGTAGCTTCCTGGGCCAGTGGGGGGTGGGAGTGGGCGGGAGGGATGGGTCACAGTCCTTTGGTCGTGGGAATGGTGTTTATGTACACTCCTAGCAAAATGTAGACATATAAATCAGTAGTTAATTAATATGAGAGGGGGAAATCAATTGTATGTCTCAAAATTTCTCAAAACACAAACTGAATCTTTTTAATATATAGGCTATGTATTTGATATACAGACTCTCTCAAAAGCCTAGACCAAGTAGATTAGAAGCTTCCAATAGCACAGCTATATACAAGATACTGGGTACTGTACAGCAAACCATAACAAAGGGACTTTTCAAAGTTAACCCAATTAACAAATAATGTGATGATAATATTAACTATCGATTGTCTTTTTGAACCCTAAGACAGCAGGAACCTCACATCTTCACTATAGAGCCCCTACTTTCCCCAGTCCTGGAACCCTTGGATAGGGCCCACTTTCCCGTATACATCTCCCAATCCAAACCAAATAACATTGCATCCGCCGATCACAACCTAACCAAAGCAACGATTGCCATCTCAACATGCTTCACCTCAGACTGTATCCAGAGACTTCACGTGTGGAATGACAACCCTTCAGCTTCATTACTCGGGTGAGACCTTTCCTTTTATAGTACACTCTAATTTCATCTCAGGTGGTTCACTTTCTAACAAAGTCCCATAACCTAGATATACACCAGTTTCTGTGAGAGAGAGCTTATGTGCACACGTATCCATAAACTACTGCAAAATATATACCTGAAAGCAGGATTACACTAGAGTTTGCAGTGAGTACCTCCCTAACACTTCCTCTCCACTATTCTAAGCTTGGGATCCATGATTGCTCAACAAATTGTTTGGCTTCATATGTTAACTCTCTTTTCAATCACCAGGTTCCAGATGCCACCAGGATGCTGGCTAGGCTTCCCTGGATTGAAGACCCCACCAATGTTTCCTGGAGCTCAGCTTCCCCAGAGACACACCCTACTAGGGAAAGAGAGAGGCAGACTGGGGGTATGGACCGACCAGTCAACGCCCATGTTCAGCGGGGAAGCAACTACAGAAGCCAGACCTTCTACCTTCTGCAACCCTCAACGACCCTGGGTCCATGCTCCCAGAGGGATAGAGAATGGGAAAGCTACCATGGGAGGGGGGGATTATGGGGATTGGGTGGTGGGAATTGTGTGGAGTTGTACCCCTCCTACCTTATGCTTTTGTTCACTAATCCTTTCTTATATAAAAAAATTAAAAAAAAAAAAAAAAGATCATCTTTTTTTAATCGCTTAAGTTTCTATAGTACTGCGGTGTAAGAAATAGCAGCCACATGACAGAGCCTCACGTTTATCAGTGTACATTCGTATAGATGACATGAAAATAAGGGCATCTGGTTTAGTCTAGGACGCAAATTTGTGACGCTACTGAAATGGTCTTTCATTCACGGATCCCAAATTAGTATCTCAACAAAACATTTAAAGAAAGTATGATTATTAAAATGAACGTTTACCTTATTTGTACATTTAACCCCCACAAACGTTTGTCCAAGAGGAACTGGGCGAAATCGGCCGTCAAAGTAGAATAGTCCAATGGAGGGGTTGACGTGCAGGAACGAGGCGACGTCCAGGTAGTTGGGTAAGGTCGCAGACAGCCCGAGAATCCGGATCATACTCTGTGTCGATTCAACCTAGACCGGGCGTTTTCAGGAGTGAATGAGAGAGAGGGATTCAAGCACAGCGGATCTCTACTGAGTTCACGTAGTTTAGGAGGAAATACTAGTACGAAAAGAAAACTGACATCTGAGACATGATCTTCTAAAGTGTCATCTTAGGACCTTTCTGAACTCAAAATTCTATTCCATATTTTCTTTCTGTAAAACTGTAGTAAAGTAACAAAGGTAGTCTTTACTGTGAAATTTAATTTTCAGCATTCAAATATATGTTTAAGTTCAATAATTCCATATTTACTTTAAACATGAAAATACAGAAGTAGCAGTGGCCCACCCATTTGAACACACATGTCACCGTGCAAATGGGACTGGGGTCAGGTCCCACTCCCCACCGCCGTAGGAAAGCTTCATGAGCAGTGAAGCAGGTTTGCGGGTGACTCTCTCTTCCCCTCTCACTCTCACCCTCCCCTCTCAATTTTTCTCCATCCTAACAAATGCAAAGAGAAAAAAAAAAATAGCCACAAAAGTGGCATATTCCTCATGTAGGCCCCAAATTCCAGCCACAATCCTGGCGGCAATCAATAATCAGTCAATGAAACTGGGCTGGATGACCACATATTTTACGTGTATTTATTATTTACAATACAGTGTGGAAATTAACTTCATTGAACTAGAATTAGTTTTCATTCTTGTGCCATTTATAAGACCAGCATTTCCCTTCTTTTATCATAGACTGGTTTTCCTAACCTATAATTATTTAACTGTCATATGGAATTCTTTTTACTCTGTACTCACAATAATTAGAAATGCACATAAGAATTCAAATAAAGTAGTTATAAGAGCTGTGAAAGGACAAATACTGAATGATCTCGCATATAGGTGGAAGCTAGGAAAAAGAACAGCAAAGGAAAGCACAAATTAAAGCCTAGGTTAGTGCAGTGTGTTGCACCAAAGCAAAGGACTCTGAGGAGGGAGGAGGCGGGGGAGAAGGAAAAAAGAGGGGAGGAGAACCTTGCGGTCCTGATGCATGATGATGTTAAAAGGCCTAAGTTGTGGATGGGAGTGTTCTTCAATGAACTTTCAAGGAGAGATGAGAAACTGTAATTAAATTTAAAAAACAGTAGAAAAGAAATCTCTAGTTCACACAATAAAAACTTCAGTAATTCCCAGAATTACAAAACAGGTCGTTGCAATTCTCTATAATCTAATAAAAAGAGAAACCAGTGATGAACAAAAAAATCTACTTAGAACTAAAGTATACCATTGAGATCCAATAATGCTGCTACCAACAAATTCATAGCAGATTTCCAGACTCTGCTGGCAAGTCCTCGTAGTCTAGAAGATTCAGTAGGTTTAAACAACATAGTCCAATGTGAATACTAGGAATATTTTCATATCACCACCTACCATCACCTCCTAAAAATACTGAATAAGGGGAGTCAGGCAGTAGCATAGTGGGTAAAACATAGGTGGCGCAAAAATCCTGGTTCAAGCTCCTGGCTCCCCACCTGCAGAGGAGTCGTTTCACAAGCAGTGAAGCAGGTCTGCAGGTGTCTGTCTTTCTCTCCCCATCTCTGTCTTCCCTTCCTCTTTCCATTTCTATCTGTCCTATCCAACAACAATATCAATAACAATAACTACAACAATAAAACAAGAAGGGCAACAAAAGGGAATAAATAAATATTAAAAAATCCAAAACAAAGTCAAACAAAACTAAGGTGCCTGAGAAAAAGAGAAATTAAGACCCTACTTCTTATTTAAGAAACCACCTTACACAGTGTGATTAGGGCCTTTTATATAGTGATTAGAGTAATGATTTGACTTGGTTTTAAAGTTATTGAAAATAACTTTTAGGATTTTTAATGTCAAATGTGTAATGCTCAATGATTTTTTTTTTTTTTTTGCTAAAAGTCCATTTCAAGACTATTTTAGTTTTTAAATTCATGAAAATAAACCTGTCACTCTCAGTAAAGATAAACCAATGTGAGAAATACTTTCTTTTACATAGGGATGAGTTGGAACTTTATCAAAAGTCAAAGTCAAACCTCAAAGTTTTATTATTACCACCACAATAGATTTGCCCTTTTTTTTTTTTTTTTCATATTTTTTCAATCATCCCAACTGTGCTGTGAGTTTTGGCCTGAATTCCATCACGCAATTTCAGAACCTAAACAGAATCTACATGCTGCTGTAGTCAGCTCCAAAGGCAAATGCCGTGAAAAGCACTGACCCCTACTGGGGATATCTGGCAACGACCCAGAAGGAACCAAAGAGTAGCTGCTTTTTAAAGTAAAACCAGTTAAAAATAATTGTAATAGCAAACCGGAAATGAAAAACAAATAACAGAGTCTTTCTGTCTTAGAATTTTAAAATATAGAGGGAGAACGATAACGCTATCATTATAATGAGCTGTGTAACTATCAGGAAGACTGACAACTATCCGTCTTCCAAAGGAAGAGAGTGCAGAGAGAAAACAGAAGAGATGTCATTAATTTTGACTGAACCAGGAAGCACTCAGAAAAGCCCTATGTGGCACATTCAAAAGAACAGTGGGTTTTCAGTTGACAGAAAGAAGAGCTAATTCTATGCTTATGGCTCTTAATAAAATAAACAGTTTTTACCTCTACAAGACAGTCAATCATATCGGAAAAAAAAGGAGTAAAAGAATAGTTTTGTGTAGCTAAGGGATACGTGAAAGCTAGAGCTGGAAATATAAATCACGGCTTGAATAGGCTTGAAGAAATATGCTATTTTTCAAATGCTAGTACAAGTCATCAGAGAAAGGTTTCTGAACATAGTGGAGGGTCAACTATATACATGGGATTTGATTAGACTATGGAGAAGTCACTGCACATGAAGAATTGATATGGTATATACTTAAATAGCAGATATTATATATTACTTATAAGATATACTAAGATATTTTAACAGTTCCCCTTTATCGGTTTCTTTTTCTGTAGTTTCAGTTGTTTGTGATCAGCCAGCATGAAGTATTAAGTAGACTAAGGTATTTTGAGAGAGCACATTCATTTATCATGTTGCAGTATGGCTATAATTGCTCCATTTAACAATTGTTTTTAGCCTTCAAGTAAGCACAGGAAAAAAGATCCTATGCAGATAGAGTCTACCACTTCCTTAACATTAGGCACTCACTGGAGTCTCGATGGACTCTTCCAAGAGAAGAGGTGGTTATTGTAAATATTCAAGTAATTATACACTGAACGACAGTAAAATTTCAGTGCATTTCGCTTATATAGTTAAACCTCCATGGTTTATAATAGCAATTGTATCTGAAAATCTATATCATGCATTTTTAAAATAAATTCTAATATATCATGATTGCCCCAATATATATTGGATATATTTTACTGTACAAATACACAATTTATTGGTCCATTTCACTTTTCTTAGACATTTAAGTTGTTTCAAACTCTCTTTGCATTAACAAGAAAGATTCAGTGAAGGGTGGTATGAGTATATCTGTGTTTTGTGCAGTGATTTCCAAAGGTTAGATCCACCCGGGGGTGGTTTTTAGTGAGATCTTTTGAATCTCTCTTTTTTCCTAATTTCAGTCTGATCATGAGAAGAATCTTGTGTTGATTCGGTTCCTCTCTAGTGACCTTTTCCTTGATTCTGAGCATGGTTATCCTCTCTACTACTGTCTCTACTACAGAATCCTTTTTCAAAAAAGCTTATACTAATTCTACTAATTTATGGTGACTTTAGATCTGAAAGAGGCTTAACTTCCCTTTCTTCAACTTGCTAGGACAGCTAGAAATTGGGGGGGGGGGAGATGGACTTAGAAGGGAGGGGAGAAGGAGAGGGGGGTGGAGAGGAAGAGGGGAGTGGAGAGGGGGATGGTGAGGGAGAGGGGGGTAGAGAGAAAGCTGCAGCCCTCCATCCTCTGGTGAGAATGGGGGCTTGCGGCCTATGTGCCTCAGCCCAGCCCCAGGGAAGGCTGACTTTACTTTATGTGCTACAAATCATCTCTTTTATTCAGTTACATAGATTAACATTTCAGAGGCATCTGCTAATCAAGTTTTTTTTTTCCCCAACATTTTATGATATCCTAATCTGTCACATTTCCTTTAAAGTCTACTTTTGAATTTAGATTCTTCAATTCAAGGTCACTGCAAAATATTGTGTGTGTGTGTGTGTGTGTGTGTGTGTGTGTGTGTGTGTTGGGAGGGTAGATTAGAGCAGTGTGTTATTTATGTGATGCTAGCAATCAAGTCCAGTTCCTCTCACATGTAAGGCATGCACTCTACCACTAAATCACTTCTGGGCCCATCTAATCTTTAATGCACCAAAAAATTAATACAGTTATGAAACCATTGAATCATTAATCCATCTAGATGTGATGGATTACAGGAAAACACATAATTTCCTAAAGCTTTATACTGTTTTTGCACTTTAAACTTTTCCAAACTGACCTCTGAATCAGAAACACTCAGAATATGAGATGTGAAAGACCAGCTATCTGACTGCTGGTGTGAGGGGAAGGGCTGCCTAAGGGCAAACTGAGTGTGGGTCCCCAGGTGGAAGACCATGCAGACTGAGACGCCACAAAGGTATGAATGGTCAGCAGTCCCAAACCACTACGTGCTACTTCTCAAGAAAAGATTAAGACACACAGATTTAGATGACTACATTTCATCTTACATAACGAGAACAAATCAAGTTCAGCTTTCTTTTTAAAGGATAACACATAATAGAGAGTAGAGAAGTAGATGAAATCACTGATAATTTTTTTTTTATAGCCTGCTATACTGTAACACTGTTTGACTGGTATTAGATTTAACTTAGTAACAGAAGCATAAAACAGTAAGTGGTTTTGAGGTGAGGTCAAAGAAACTCATAAAATTAGACTTGGAAGATAGAAAACCTGGGTACTTTAAGATCTGCAGAGAAAAGCGTTAAGTGCTTCTCCACACTAAGATTAATTTGATTCCCATTGGTAGCATTGTACTTAACTTATTGGACAGAGACTGAAGAGAAACTCAGGGAGGGGAGGGGAAAAGAGAAAGGGAGGGAGAGAGAGAGAGAGAGAGAGAGAGCGAAAGAGTGAGAGAGAGAGAGACCCACAGTCCTGCTTCACTGCTTCCCAGCAGGTGGGGAGCAGGGGCTTATACTAGGGTCCTTGCGCACTGTAGTGTGTGCACTCACCTGGTTCCCATCCCGTTAGGAATACAGATTATTACATTTTTACAGCTGCACTAACGGTTCAAAGCTTACCACTCTCTCTCCCCTCCAAAATAGTTTTATAACTCATTTCTTCTTACCTGCCGTAAAGTCCGCGCCACTATGCTCTCAAGTACTGGGCCTCTGTCTTCATGCAGCAAGTGGACTTCATCAAGAATGAGGAGCTTCACAAGCTGAGAAAGAGCCACATCTCCAACACTCTTTCTTGTCACTACATCCCATTTTTCTGGTGTGGTCACGAGCATCTATAAAACATGAAAATAGAAGCACATTTAAAAGGGCAAAATTCATATATGTTATTCAGTCAACTGTGTGGCTAAAAAAAGTGGCTGCACCAATGGAGAGGAAAATGTTTAAATTATTCCAAAATAGTGCGTATTTAAAAAATTTTTTTTGTACTATCATTATTTACTTATTGGATAGAGGCAATCAGAAATCGAGAGGAGGGGAGGAGATAGAGAGGGATAGAGAGAGACACATCTGCAGCACTGCTTCACCACTTTCAAAGCTTCCCCCCTGCAGGTGGGGAAGGAGGCTCGAACCCGAGGCCTTGCTCACTGTAACGTGTGCGCTCAGCCAGGTGCGTCGCCCCCTCCCCCCCCCCCCCCCCCGCGCCCGCCCCCAGTGGCGCGCGCGCGCGCGCGCGCGCGCGCGCGCGCGTGCGTGCGTGCGTGCGTGTGTGCGTGTGTGCGTGTGTGCGTGTGTGCGTGTGTGCGTGTGTGCGTGTGTGCGTGTGTGCGTGTGTGCGTGTGTGCGTGTGTGCGTGTGTGCGTGTGTGCGTGTGTGTGTGTGTGTGTGTGTGTGTGTGTGTGTGTGTGTGTGTGTGTGTGTGTGTGTGTGTGTGTGTGTGTGTGTGTGTGTGTGTGTGTGTGTGTGTGTGTGTGTGTGTGTGTGTGTGTGGTGGGGACTGAACCGTGGACTGGCTCAGGCACAGCGACCGGAGTGGCCTCTGCAGCCAATGCGAGCGCAGTCCGCTGGGAGCCAAGACGAGGTCATCGCCTCTGCCTGTCTGGGCGGAACTTGAAGGCATCATATTGAAGTGAGACGAGCTAGAAAGAGAAGGACAGGGAGTCGGGCGGTAGCGCAGCGGGTTAAGCGCACGAGGAGCGAAGCGCAAGGACCGGCATAAGGATCCCGGTTCGAGCCCCCGGCTCCCCACCTGCAGGGGAGTCGCTTCCCAGGCGGTGAAGCAGGTCTGCAGGTGTCTGTCTTTCTCTCCCCCTCTCTGTCTTCCCCTCCTCTCTCCATTTCTCTCTGTCCTGTCTAATAACAACATCAAAACAGCAACAATAATAACCACACAACGTTAAACAACAAGGGCAACAAAAGGGAAAAAAGTGGCCTCTAGGAGCAGCGGGTTCATGGTGCACTATAGACAGTGGGCATGTCAAAGGGCCTTTCTTTCTTCTTTCCTTCCCAGTTCTACAGTTCTACTGCTCTTTTTCCCCAGACAGACATAAACAGAAGAAAGACACCACGGCAGGGCCGCTTCCTCCAGTGTGGTGAGCACTGTACTCACAGATAAGCTGTGAGCACGGCAGACCAGCTATCTTTCCAGGTGAAGGCACTCTCTCTCTAATTTACAACAAGGAGGTTTTCAAAACAAGAAAGTACTTCAAAGTAGTCTGCTGGCAAAATAAAATAGCATTTTTCACAACAGTAGACAGCTCACCTTACCAAGCAGCAGACCCTGGGCTTAAGTCCCAGCACCACTTGGTGACTCTTGAACAACACTGGAGGAGATTCAAGTAGCACAGATCATCTCCTCTCTCTGTCTCTCTCTCTCCTCTCCATCTCTCTTCTCCCTGTCATTGTCTCACCCTCCATCTGTCTAAACAAATAAAGGCATGAAAACTGTGTCCAGGAGGTCACTCTTCAACACAGTAACTGTGTGAGGCACTGAGTTCATCTCTAGCACTGCATTTGGAGCTCTGCCATTGTGGTGGTGCAGGGAACTGACCCTATAACCTCTTGTCTCCTAGCCCCCACATGGGTACATACTCTAAAGACTAGCCCACACAAATGGCACATTAATAGCAGCCGAAACAGCGAGTCCTACATTTAAACCACTGGATTTAGAGCAGGAGGTAAAGCCATCATAGTATTAATGTAAATTTCAGAAGCAGACTGACATGAAGTTGTGGTTATTAACTCAGTGCTTGCTGTTTTACATAATGAATAGTAATTCCCTCTAAAAGGATACTACAACAGAGAAGAACACTGGGAAATAGGCCTACGTGTCGGTGATACAAAGATCACATGACTTAAAATAAACGAAAGCCAAAGATTCTAATAGCTAATAGATTCTAATACACTCGATTATTCAGAAGGATTAAAATTACAGCCCACTGTGCTTTGAAGGAATTAACTAAGCGGAGAGCTACATCATCTTTCCAGTATTTCTGTTAAGCTAATTACTGTCAGTTTTGAAGTTAACTGTGGAGATAATAATCTTATTATTTTTAGATTGCAAATGGTACATAGATAGAAAACAAACAATCCAAATTCCCCAAGATGACCTGTTAATTTATTAAGAGATAATATCACTGCCATTTTGAAATAAAGTATATCAACCACAGCATTTATAACTGTACTTCCAAAGAGCATTGGCAGCTGTACTGAAGTAGATTAAAGAATTCACACATCAGTATGAAATACTACAAATCCAAAGATATAATTTGTTAGAGCAAATAGCAATAGTGAGATTACATTATTACACTGTAGAAAACATGGATTTGACTACAGATATAAAATGAATTTTGAGATATAAATAGGCTGAAACATTCCTTGTCATTAACATATTTTTTATCATAAAATTTAGATCTTTGTTTCTAAAAAATGGCATTTGAAAATAATCCAAAATATATTATTATAAATATATCTGTACACCACTAATACCATTTTTCATTGAGTCATAAAAATTTCATTTCTGAAATATTTTTCTAAACCATAAATTCATTTCATATTAAAATATAAGATCATTATTAAAAGATAGGAAAGCCACAAATTACATATCTAATTAATTACAGTTATAAATACAAAGCTTAATGGCTACTTTATCATGACCTACAATCATTGTCTCAACATATTCACATAAGTAAGTTTAAGAGATAATAAAGTAGTAACAACTAAACTGTATAATCAGTATCTCCGGGTATCAGAAAACCGTGACAGTAAACTGAAATGTCTACTCCAGCATTTTGTCCCCCATACTTGTCACTTTCAGCATAATGAGAAGTGGCTTCATTCATATTACTATGTTATCACATCAGCTCCCTGAACTAAAATGGTCAAAAAAGAAAGTGTCACATTGCTTAATGAATTGGAACTCATGCAAGACAGTTCCATCTGTCCTTATATCAGGGCATAGGTTAACTGTCAATATTCTTACAGTCAACTTAAGTTTCTCTCAATAAATGTGCTTCCTCGGGAGTATAAAAATCATTATTTTGAAACTGTTCCAGTTTTAGCCAGTCCACTGGGAAACTGGCTGAGTTGAGATGCTACATGTTACCGCTGTGTTAAAAACCTGGTATGTTCAACTTAAAATTGTTAACGCACTAGCCAAAACAAACTAACAAAAAACCACCCAGGGGAGGGAGTCCTAAACTGTTTTAACTTTATTTATTTTTAATTGATAGAGACAGAGAGAAATCAAGAGGGAAGAGGGAGACAGAGAGGGGGAGAGAGTGACAGAGAGACATCTGCAGCCCTGCTTCACCATTCGAGAAGCTTCTCCTTCTGGTGGGTTTGGGGGCTTGTACCCGGGTCCTTGTGCCTGGTAGTATGTGTGCATAACCACCCGGCCCAAGTCCTATGATTTGTCAGAACCAGTCTATCTGATGGCAGCTGAAATATTAATAGATATCAAAGGGCACCTACAGCTTTTTTTTTTTTTTTGGTTTGGTTTCTGCCTGACATTTTCATTTAGCAAGATTTCTCCCAGCTCCATCACTGTGGTTGCACAAAGCTAGATGTACATTTTTTTTTAAGCGATTGAAACAAACTTCATTACACAGACACACACACACACACACACACACACACACACACACACACACGCGCGCACACACACACACCATATTCTCCTTATACATCCAGTAATGAAAGGGACTGTTCAATTGTTTCTATTTTTATTAAATATTTATTTATTCCCTTTTGTTGCCCTTGTTGTTTTATTGTTGTAGTTATTACTGTTGTTGTATAGGACAGAGAGAAATGGAGAGAGGAGGGGAAGACAGAAGGGAGGAAAAAGACACCTGCAGACCTGCTTCACCGCCTGTGAAGCGACTCCCCTGCAGGTGGGGGCCCGGGGGCTTGAACCGGGATCCTGACGTTGGTCCTTGCACTTTGAGCCACCTGCGCTTAACCTACTGCGCTACCGCCCGACTCCCTAGTTGTTTCTATTTTTTAGCAAGCATGAATAATGCTGCAGAGGACAGGAGAGTGGAGATACCTCCTAAGTCAATGATCTAACACAGACTCACAAGTGGGCACACATGGGAAGATAGCATAGAGATGAGTGTGGAGCTCAGAGAGAGGACCAACAAAGGAACAGAACCCAGACTCCAGGTAGAGGAGACAGACTTTCACAGAACGGTTCCACAGGGCAAGCTCCTGCCAAGGCCACCACCCACTGCCTCTGCTGCTGTGGCTCACAGTAGCCCTGGCCCCGGCCACTGCTGTCCACAGGGAGGCAGGCTTCTGCCCGCTGGTTTGGTCAGTCATCTGGCTCAGCTCTGTCTAGTCTAGGGGCTCGGCTCCTACAACCTGGCTTGTATCTGCTCCCGGGCTTCCTTCCTGCCACCCACTGCCTGGCGTGAACCCCTCAGTTCTGCTTAGCTCCTGTCATCTATACTCACCTCCTGATTTTCAGAAAATTCAAAAGTTATGTGAAGACTGAGTTAATGAGACATATAAAAATGGAATTAAAAATTGGCTCTTTTTGTTGGGGTTTATACATTTGGCAGATTTATTAGGTTCTTAAAAACCCTGGTAGGGAGGGAGTCGGGCAGTAGCACAGCGGGTTAAGCACAGGTGGCAAAGCACAAGGACCGGTGTAAGGATCCTGGTTCGAGCCCCCATTCTCTATCTACAGGGAATCACTTTAGAAGCAGTGAAGCAGGTCTGCAGGTGTCCGTCTTTCTCTCCCTCTCTCTGTCTTCCCGTCCTCTCTGTCCTATCTAACAACGATGACATCATTGTTAAAAACAACAATAGTAACTACAACAACAATAAAAAAAAAAAAAAAGAAAAACAAGGGCAACAAAAGGGAAAATAAATAAAAATAATAAAATAACAACAACAACAACAACAACAATAATAATAATAAAACCCTGGTAGGGAAAGCAGCAGGGAAGGAAAAAAACTAGTCCGCCATGAGGCATAAGCCGTCGCCCAGAATTCAGCTTCCAGGGTGTGTGGGTCTTGGGATGAGCAGGGACAAAAGGCCAGGAACCAAGGGCGAGCAGGAGAGAGCAAAAGACGAAAACAGCAGGGGAGCAAAGGAACTATTTCAGCCAGACTTCCTTACAGAAGCTCCAGTTGCCACAGTTCTTTGCGAGTTTACAGTCGACTGCAGGTCTGTGGTATGCCCACGCTGTCGGCCACACCAGGCACAAAGGACGCAGTAAGCTCCCAACACAGTGCCAGTGACGGAAGCAGAGAGCAGAGGCCGGAGAAACCCCGGTGTCCACAGAGACAGAGAACCCTCCCGATAAAGATGCCTAAAGGTCCTAGGGATGCTCGACAGATGGAGGAGCTATCTGGAGAAGGACTGCGACTAATTCAGAGAAGTACCGATAAGAATTAGAGAAGAGCACGTGTCCATAAACCAGAGCAAAACACACACCTGAAAGCAGAAGTGCACAAGAGTCTGCAGTGAGGATGCCCCCCCCACCCCACACATACCCCCAGCACTTCATCTGCAGTAATCCAGCCTTTAGGTCCACAATGGTCCAACAATGTGTTTGGCTTTGTATGTTAACTCTCTTTTCAGCCACCAGGTTCCAGATGTCATCAGGATGCCGGCCAGGCTTCCCTGGACAGACGACCCCACCAATGTGTCCTGGAGCTCCACTTCCCCAGAGCCCTGCTCCACTAGGGAAAGAGAGAGGCAGGCTGGGAGTATGGATCCACCTGTCAACACTCATGTTCAGCGGGGAAGCAATGACAGAAGCCAGACCTTCCACCTTCTGCATCCCACAATGACCCTGGGTCCATACTCCCAGAGGGATAGAGAATAGGAAAGCTACCAGGGAAGGGGAGGGAATACGGAGCTCTGGTAGTGGGAATTGTGTGAAGTTGCACCCGTCTTGTCTTACGGTTTTGTTAATGTCTCCTTTTTTAAATAAATAAATAAATAAATAAATAAATAAATGAAAAAGAATTAGAGAAGAAATCGTAACAGTAATCGAATGAATGACTGCATAAAGATAAGTGAAGACAACAGAAGAAAGAGATGTGCAACATCGAGAGAAACAACATTCACAAAGGTACAAGGAAGGAGAGAAAGGAACAGAACTCCTTTTTGTAAATAAAATATTAATTAAGAACTTACCTAAAGAAGACAGAACCCAATCCCCGGTCCAGAAAATTCAAGAAACACCAACAAAAATGAATTTAAGTTCAATTTTACCAGAGCATGTGATATTATTTCTAATAATAACTTTTTAAAAAATATATTAAATCACCTAAATCTTAGGCCAGGGAGGCCAGAAGGAACTGGTCTTGTCAGTATTTTGATAGAGCCATTTGTAAGTAGCACTAAATGACATGAATCATGGTAAGGTCCTGTATGGTACAGTAAATCTTAACCATGGGATTTTCAAAGTAAACAAAGTTCCCAAATAACTTGGTTATAAAAGTAATTATCTGTTGTCTTCTTAAAGTTTAAGACAGCAGGAACCTTCCCCATTCTCTGTAAAACTCGTATTTGCACCTTTTCCTTCCTGCTTCTCTTGATCCAGACCATTGACACGACATCTGCTGATCTCAACCAAGTCATTGCCACCAGTGCCACCTCGGCATGTCCCACTCTGCACTGTGTCCGCAGACTCCAGGCTGGAGATGTCAACCCTCCAGCTCCAGCCCTCTGGTGAGACCTTTCCTAGCTCACAGGACTCCTTAGTTCCATCCCAGTAACATATTTTTCTAACAAAGCCACAGAACCTAGATATAGACCCGGGCCCAGGAGACAGGACACATGTGCATGTATCCATCCACAACCTGAGAGAAGATAATACACCTTGAAGTGAAAGGGTGCAATAGTCTACAGTGAGTGAGTCAGTGAAGTGCAGCGAGCAAGGAGAAAGACCTACAAAGACACCACAGAGGACTTCATCAGATATTTTCTACTTAGACCTAGACACCCTCCTCACTTTAGAGTTAGTTTCCTGTTTCACTCCCTGTTTCACTTCCCTCCATCACTTTAGAGTTAGTCTAATCCTGTCAGCTAAAGTAAGGATTACAAAGGCTGGATAAGGGCAAGAGACTGGCATATTTTAATTAGCGGTGGATCTTTGGTCACTACCAGGCCACAAGGAATTCTGGGATTCCCACACAGATCTGATGGGTCTAGACCTCTACCAGATGCCTCTCTCCACCATCACTGGTCATCTCCATCAGGAAGTTCATCAGAAACCTTCCTGTGGGCCTCTCCAGGATCTTGCCCTCCATGTGGGACAATGCTAGGGACTGCCCCACTCTCCAAAAGGAGGCTGGGTCCACATGCTCTGCCACTGGAGGAAGACGGGTCCTGAAATGAGTGCAGCCTAGAATGTTCCCAGCTGTGACCACGGACTGCGACCGGCAGGAACACAGAGTCTATAGGTTTAGCTCCTGTGCTAAACACGAATAGACACGGGGTTTATGCTAACGGTTTATGCTCCCCTTATTTGGGAGCTACGCTCTGCCCTGCTCCAGCTCTCTAGTTCTATTCCCAACTCGGACACCATCTTCCCAGAAAATATTTTTTAGCCCACATGCATGTGAGCTGTTGAGCTCAGGCAAAAACTGGTAAACTCATAGGCCCCTTAGAATATACCTAAAGCAATTGGAGTATTACACCAAAGTAAAAGACCCTGGGGTGGGTGGGTGGGTGGGTGGGGAGAATACAGGTCCATGAAAAATGATGAATGAAATAGTGGGGGTTGTATTGCTAAATGGGAATCTGGGGAACGTTATGCATGTAAAAAAAAAAAAAAAGAAGAAGTAGAAACGCAAAGCAGAAAATGACTGAGTTTGGAGTATGGCACCAAAGTAAGAAAGCAGAAGTACACTAGAGTTTGCAGTGAGTACCTCCCTAATACTTCCTCTCCACTTTTCCAAGCTTTGGGTCCATGATTGCTCAACAATTTGTTTGGCTTTGTATGTTAACTCTCTTTTCATTCACCAGGTTCCAGGTGTCATCAGGATGCCGGCCAGACTTCCCTGGATTGAAGACACCACCAATGTGTCCTGGAGCTCAGCTTCCCCAGAGACCCATCCTACTAGGGAAAGAGAGAGGCAGACTGGGAGTATGGACCGACCAGTCAACGCCCATGTTCAGCAAGGAAGCAATGACAGAAGCCAGACCTTCTACCTTCTGCAACCCTCAATGACCCTGGGTCCATGCTCCCAGAGGGATAGAGAATGGGAAAGCTATCGGGGGAGGGGGTGGAATATGGAGATTGGGTGGTGGGAATTGTGTGGAGTTGTACCCCTCCTACCCTATGGTTTTGTTAATTAATCCTTTCTTAAATAAAAAAATAAAAAAAAAAAAAGAATATACCTAAAGCAGACTTTCTAGCTTCTTCCAACACGAAGACCCCAAAACTCACCTGCTATATTCTTACCTTTAGGGTAATTCAGAAGGCAAACAATAAAGATAGAGAGAGGACTCTGCAGGCTGACAGAGAAAGCTGAGTCACCGATAATGGCCATCCTGTAACGTATCAGCTGTTTTTTCCCTTCAGAAACTGCAAAGACTTGAAAGGACTGGCAGGATACATGCAGAGCTTTACATGGAAAGGCCCGACTCCCAACAATGCTTTCGTTTGCTAGTTTATCCAACAGATTTTGACAGAGCAGGAAAGAGCTTTTCAGACAAGCAAAAGCTTAAGGAATTCACAAACCAGACCTATAAGAGATACTAAAATGAGCCACTATAAGAAAGAGATCAAAGTAGTGGTTTTCGGAGGAGAAAAAAAGGGGAAAAAGGATCATTCTGAGGTGACAAGGTAACTTCCTTATCTTAAACTCCTGTTTCTTAAGAGGCAGAAGGAAAACAAAAAGAAGAAGTCGGGCGGTAGCACAGCGGGTAAGCACACATGGAGTGAAGCATAAGGACAGGTGTAAGGATCCCGGTTCGAGCCCCCGGCTCCCCACCTGCAAGGGGGTTGTTTCACAGGCGGTGAAGCAGGTCTGCAGGTGTCTTATCTTTCTCTTCCCCTCTGTCTTCCCCTCCTCTCTCCATTTCTCTCTGTCCTATCCAATAACAACAAGAGCAGCAAAGCTGAAAAAAATGGCCTCCAGGAGCAGTAGATTCATAGTGTAGGAACCCGAGCCCCAGCGATGAACCTAGAGGCAAAAAAAAAAAAAAAAAAAACCCACAAAACCCAAACACACACACACACACACAACTACTAGGTAAGGAAATGTTAAAATGCTACATTTATAAAAATATTGAAGATGTCTTGTCCTATGGTTTTGTTAATGTCTCCTTTTTTAAATAAAACAAAAATTAAAAAAAAAAGAATATTGAAGATGTTTTTCCACAAGTCCTTGTCATTTAGAGACACAACTATGCATTTAAGTAAATCGTTAAAAGTTATCAAACAGGAAATCAACAAAAATGGGGAAAAAAATGGCCTCTAGTAGCAATGGATTCATAATGCGTGCTCTGAGCCACAGCAATAACCCTGGAGACAAAATTAAATAAAGATGATTTATCTACTTAATCCTGTTCTATTTTTATTGATTTATTTCAAATATTAGTTACACGCACACCTTGAAAGACTTGAAATTATATTTCCATCAGAAGTATAAATCTAACTTAAATCGCAGAAACGTTTGAGATGTCTAAAAGTAGCCTTCTTTATACTTAACAAATTCTCCTACATATGCAGTAGAGCTGTGCAAGTCCACCAACATCACAGTTAAATCATTTTGACAAGTGAAGTATTTTTTATTTTCCTTGAAGCATATGACTATGAATGAAAACTCGATGTAAAATGTGAAGTGTAACGTTTACGGGGTCTAAAAAAAAAAAAAAAATATATATATATATATATATATATATATATATATAGTTTGCCTTTATAATGCTTAAAAGAGATTCTGAAATTATAGGTTAAGATTATAAAAAAATTGAAAAATGAGTCATTTGATCAAATCCCAGGAGTCACTGACAAGTAGTTGTAACCTGGTTTTTCCATGTTACAAAGAAGCTTGAAAAAAAACCTCTTTCACGTAATTTTCTAAAATCTGTGTTATAGTAAATAAAATATGGTACATGTGGCTGAAAACTTTAGGACCCTGTTCAGTAAGCTAGAGAATCCTATCAAGAATACTCGCTTACACACATTCCAGTGTTCACGTCCCCGGGTTCAACCCGCTGGTCCTCACCTGCAAGGGGAAAGCTTTACAAGTGGTGAATATGGTGAACAGGCTGCAGGCGTCTCTGACTTTTTCCCCACTCTATCCCCCTCTTCCCTCTCAACTTCTCTCATCTCTATCCAATAATAAATAAATAGATTTTTAAAAGAAAAAAACAAAAAGAATACTTGCTTAATACATCTTGAGTGGTGAAAACAGTCAGGCCTGGCATTATCAATAAACACGTCAATGCTACAGGTGAGTCAGGCAACAGTTTCAAGAATTGAGGAAGTCAGTCTTCCTTTCTTAAAATACAAAGTCACAGACTTATTCAACCATGGTGTTCACAAATAATACACATGCTTTCATTTAAAGGTTATCTCTAAAGTGGCACATGGCTGAGATTCCATCAACATACATATAATCACAGTCACACTAACCTCTGATCCCCAGGTGTCAGCTCTGATTGATGCCAACAGCCCCCATAATGGACTCTGACAGCTTGCAGATGACACATGCCCCTTGGGACTCTACGACAAATCTGTTCACTCCAACCACCTCCTTTTTCTATATCTTATGTCCCCGTTCGCACATCAATTCACAAGTAGTACACACACTCACTCATACATGTAACGCAAAACAGGCCTACAAATATCTAGTTACACTTATGTCAAAATTAGATTGCAATTGTAAAATGAAAAGCTTCTTCATGAGACTGGAAATCTCTTAAGTGCAAATTTATTTTTAGTGCATATTTGTTGGTATGCATGAGACCCCTTCTGTTTCATTTGGTTTAAATCCCCCCTGCTTAACACTATTCTATTTACATAACCACTGTTAACAAGTTCCACCTCCCTCCAGGGCATTTGTGGTTCAGTGATAGGATTCTCGCCTGCTCCACCCCCTCCTTGTCACACCCTGATCCCTTCTTTGTCACACTCTGATTTTCACCAGTCACTTTTCTCTCCACCCTCTCTATGTCACATCCTATTTCCACCTTACTTGGCAAGTATATATAAAGACAGCATTGTGAGTAGTACTGTACTGTACTTTGAGTTTAACTTAGCTCATCTTAGATTGTGCTGCGTCCTGCATGAATAAAGAGATACTGCCTACAGCTCAACCATGAGTCCCTGGTCATCTGTTACCTGCCCGTGAAGCCAGCCCAGCGAAAACAACCTAACCCGTCGAAAACAACATATGAAATCAACATAACCCGTCAAAAACGACATATGGCGCCCAACGTGGGGCCAGACCTGCGCAACTCCCAGATAAGTGAAGACTTTGCCTACCTATGCACTATGGTCTTCTCTTTTACTTACGAAGAGGTTTGCCAAAGCCTCTACTGTTTCATTATGAGACAGTTTCTCTGTTTCTGGAACATTTTACTCTGGGCCACACTTCGGTTCCCTCACCGGGAACTTTGGTTTCTTATGACCGGGATCATAGAGTTTGCGAGATGACGGAGATTTCTCCTTGGACTTTCTGGATTCCCTCTCCCATGTTTCCTGAGGAAAAGGACTACATTTCGCTCCAGGCCATAATTTCGTTCTTTATGACCGTGATCGTAGACCTTGGGACATGCATGGGGATTTCCCCTGGGACTTTCTGGACTTCTTCTCGCATGTTTCCCATGGAGAAGGACTACTCTAATTTGAAGAACATTCTCGAGTACCCTGGCAGTTCCCAAGTATGGAGACACGTGGTTAGTTCTACTCTCCTGATTGGATTCTTTCTTCGATGGGAAGACGCTTTTAAAAATGGGTGCCTGAAGCAATCCAGCAGGAACAGTCAGAAGCACCCTAAATGAAATTTCGAGGACCTTTTTGGACTAAGACGCCCTCCGGACATTCTTAATCCTACATGGTGAGATCTTGATAATCTGGTTCAAGTTGCGTTTCATAAGAAAATGATTTAAATGACTAAATTTTTGTTTGACATTGACTTAAAAAAAAAAAATGCTAGACGCAGCCATGATTTCTAGAGACATCCAAAAACAATCCAAAAAATTGTTTTTTCCCTCCTATGATTTCTCTTTTACGTCTTGACATAAATCTAAAATGTTTAATCCTCAAAACGGTATGAGTTATGGGTGGGGCAGATAGTGCAATGATTATGTTAAATATTCTCATGCCTGAGGCTTTTAACCGTGGTTCTTCTGTTTACCTTTCCATATTTTATTGAGTTTAAACTGTTTAAACAACCTTAAAATCATACTAGAAAAGACTTCCAATTATAATAGAGTTATCAATTATAGTAAACTTCTAATCTGCTACAAGTTTTGTTTGACAAGTAAGTGAATTTCAGCTGTCAAGTCTTCACATAAAAAAACATCTACTCAAATGAAGATTTCTGGAAATCCATTTGGACCCCTGTTCTCTGACATCGCCCCCGGAAACCAATGATGAGACCTGGCACGACCTGAAGAAACAGATTCACAGACTCCAAAGCTCACTCTCTACAAAAAAGCAGAATTCTGGTGGCCGACATTCCCCATCGAGACAGACATACAGCTTTTCATCCCTTGGCATTTTCTTCCGTGGTCATCTACTTTGAACTGACACTTCCGTCGGACTTACTGGTACACACTGCTGTGTTTCTCAAAGACTAACTTCAGCCAATTGCCTTGAGACTTTATAGACCATGTCCCCTCGCCTACAAGATCTGTCCCAGAGGCAGAAAACTCCCCCTCCTTATTAGGTTATGCCCACAGAGGCATGAAGCGCCCCAAGAGGCAAGAGATGCCCACAGAGGCAAGAAACGCCCTTTGAGGCAAGAGATGCCCCAGAGGCATGAAGCGTTCCCAGAGGCAAGAAATACCCTTTCGCCTGCTAGGCCTTGCCTTTTGAGGCAAGAAAAGCTCCCCTTGACATCACGCTGGTTATTGCTGCTCGCCTATTTTGTTTTCCATGTCTTATGCCAGTTCTTTTGAAAACGCCTGTACGATGTTTCTGTTCACTCCACAATGGCCATTAGTTAAAAAAAAAGGGAAAATTGTCGGTATGCATGAGACCCCTTCTGTTTCATTTGGTTTAAATCCCCCCTGCTTAACACTATTCTATTTACATAACCACTTCATTCTATTTACATAACCACTGTTAACAAGTTCCACCTCCCTCCAGGGCATTTGTGGTTCAGTGATAGGATTCTCGCCTGCTCCACCCCCTCCTTGTCACACCCTGATCCCTTCTTTGTCACACTCTGATTTTCACCAGTCACTTTTCTCTCCACCCTCTCTATGTCACATCCTATTTCCACCTTACTTGGCAAGTATATATAAAGACAGCATTGTGAGTAGTACTGTACTGTACTTTGAGTTTAACTTAGCTCGTCTTAGATTGTGCTGCGTCCTGCATGAATAAAGAGATACTGCCTACAGCTCAACCATGAGTCCCTGGTCATCTGTTACCTGCCCGTGAAGCCAGCCCAGCGAAAACAACCTAACCCGTCGAAAACAACATATGAAATCAACATAACCCGTCGAAAACGACACATATTCTTTACCTGTGTGATGAAGGTAAGCAAAGAATGTAACGTCAGGGGGAAGAAACCTCTACGATACTACTGTCATCACAGTCTCAGAACTAACAGTAAGTGGGGGTGGCAGTGATGTGCAGGCACCTCGCAAAGGGAGATGGGAAACGGCGGCCGTGGGCCGACAACTGCTCAGCGATCTGTGATCCCTCCAACACACTGAGAGGAAACAAAAATAGCTGAGAGGCTGAAAGGACTCCACTCTCTCGTGGGGCTGACGGGCGAATGGGTTTAGTGCCGGGAGTCAAATGGGATGGAGGCAAGGCAGAGTCATGATGGCTTTGGGAGCCCCAAGCACAGTTTGCTGCTTCTTCATCTTTATGTCCTCTCTTACTGCTATTCGGCCCCGTCACGGTGCTGCTGAAGCTCTGTAGTGATCTGTATCTCAGGCTTTGACACTGTGTCCGGTTTAAGGTATTGTGAATGAAACTTCTTGGGTTCCAACTATATATTAGCCACAGCTCACACCATTTTATTTAAACAAATGTTAAGTTCTGTACGATAGGGAGCCTATCAGCTCCGCAGGATTATTTCAGAGGGCTACTACGAGGTTTGATCTAAGAAATCTGCCTTACGAAAGAAATTCTTCACGAGAGGCAGAGGCACAGGGATTTTGTTGGTAGGTATGGTCAGCTGTAGACATACATTTCTTTTTATTTTCCTCCAGGGTTATTGCTGGGCTCGGTGCCTGCACCATGAATCCACTGTTCCTGGAGGCCATTTCCCCCCTTTTTGTTGCCCTTGCTGTTGTAGCCTCGTTGTGGTTATTATTATTGTCATTGTTGATGTTGTTCGTTGTTGGATAGGACAGAGAGAAATGGAGAGAGGAGAGGAAGACAGAGAGGGGGAGAGAAAGACAGACACCTGCAGACCTGCTTCACCGCCTGTGAAGCGACTCCCCTGCAGGTGGGGAGCCGGGTGGAACCGGGATCCTTAAGCCGGTCCTGTGCTTTGCGCCACCTGCACTTAGCCCACTGCACCACCGCCCGACCCCCGACATACATTTCTAAGACTGAAACTACATCACAGAAATCTTTATAATCTTGTAAACCACTGTGAAGTCAATAATATAAAAATAAATCACAATAAATATTCATCAAAACAAAAATTCTATGACATTTGAAGGGTGAGGCAGAATACTAAGAGTAGGGGAGTTAAATAATATCTGGTAAAAGACTGATTCATTACTCAAAAAACAAAACCTAGAAAATTAAGTACTTTCTAGACAACATGTTTTCAAGTGGAATAAAATATTCTTTGCAGTTCTTTCACTGAGCTAAAGTACTTCCTGGGTTTGGAGAGATGGCCCAACAGGTAAGGTGTCTGCCTTGCCGTACACCCAAGCCAGGGTAGCCCCAGCACCACACAGGAAGCACATGGCAGGGACGGGGCTTCTCTGCTGCGCTACTGCTCACTTCGAGCGTCCGTGAGGAGTGACCCAGAGTGGTGACATGGTGCATGGATAAGCCCCCCCAGTCTCACCCATGAATAAATAAATATAACCACCTCAGAACATACAGAGTGAAGTCAAGCCTCTTCATCATCAACTCACGGAAGAGTCGATGCTTTGTTGCGATAAAATTTAACCACACGCAACAGGGAAAAGCAAAAAGTCCATTAGATAGCTGCACAGCTTGTCTGTGACGCCCAAGGGCTCCGCTTCATGGAGGAGTGAGTCTGCCACAACTAGAAATGATTACCCTTCTGCTCTTTCCTAAAGACAGGCTCCTGTCATGGGAATAATCTGGCACAGGAATGTGGTGAGCTATCTTTCTAGTTCCTTATTCTACTTCTCGTAGGAGAGTTGGAGAAATCTAGACAGAACAGGCCAAGGACCATTCCACCATCAGCTGAGTTCTGTTAGCTGCTCTGGTGTGGCACCATGGGTAGAATGCAGGATCTCAGGCATGCAAGGCAGGTGCCCTACTGCTAACCCTCCTCCCTGCTCCCAGGTTTATGTCATTTATTATTATTATTGGTTTCTTTTTTTTCTCTCCCAATTCTTATCTGTTCTACCTTTTGGTTCCTGTTTATTAGACATGTTGTCCTGCTTTATATCTCACCTCCTTCCAGCTACCAAATTGCAGGTGGTCTTATGACACCATCCTGACGTCCCCAGGCAGAGGACCCACCACGTGTCCTGGAGCCCTGCCTCCCCAGCCCCTTGCCCCACGAGGGAGAGAGACAGGCTGAGAGGATGGATCCACCTGCCAACGCCAACACCCATGCTCGGTGGAGAAGCAATGCCGGAGCCCAGACCTTCCCCCTTCAGCTTGGGACTTCACCTCTTTCCCTTTTCAGGCAGGAGAAGAGAGAAACACTGGTAATGACATGGCCGCACAAACATCTGCCTTAGTGTGGTGGGGGGTAGGCCCAAACCTGAGCTGTGCACATGACACAGCACGTACTTTTCCATTTGAGCCACCGTGGTGGCCCTCTATAGGCCGTGAGCGTGTGTGTGTGTGCGCGTGTGCGTGTGTGTGATGGGAGGCAAATGAGGATGATAGGAACCTCTGTCGCATGACTGAATAAGAATTTTATAGTTACCTCTCTTCTGTCACAGGGGCAAAGCTGAGTTTTAGAATCAACCTTTACTACAAAAAAAAAAATTTTTTTCAAAATAATACATACTTCATCTCCTCAAACTAATTTCTGACATTTAATATTAAGATATTTTAATACAATTCAAGAACAACTAAAAGTTTGGGATGAAGACAAATGTCAAGAGAGAATACTGGAATATTATCAGGAAATTATGGCCGGATGTGAATGGCTGCCGATGACTGAGGTCACAGACACTCCTTACAGCTGCTACTCACCTGCCTCTGCCTCACTGTGTCCTTCCAGCTCCCTCCTGCCTCAGTACGAGAGCAAAAGAAGAACACACACACGATGTAATCAGGACTTACGGTCGCCCAATAGGAGGCCTGTTAGAAGTCTACTTTTTCAGATATGTGCCAAGGGTTAAGGGTGCCAGATGTAAAGGCAACAAGTTTGTAAAGTGACACTTGAAAGGGGAAATGCAGCAAAGAAGTAAATCATAGTGCAAACGAGCTCTCTCTTTCTCAGTGCTACGAAACGCGGTGGTCTAATAAGAGCTCAGCTTCACCAAAGACCCCATGTGAGTAGCAGGCCAAGTTCCAAAATTCCCTGTGCCTGCCTGAAGGCTCCAGAGAACTCAGGAACCTGGCTTGCTTCAGCAGCTCCTTGAGCCTGGCGGCCTAGGCTCACCTGCCTGGCACCAGGCTCCCAGCTGGCTACCAAGAACTCCAGCCCAGGCGCATGAACAGTGACGCAGTCGCTGACCTTCACCGACATACACAGTGGCCTAGCAGCTCGCATCTGTCAGGGTGTCAGCACAGAGGGTGTCATAGGGATGAGTGCCCCGGGTGGTAGTGGTATTTAAACTTCAGTTCAGTAGATGTCCCACATCTGTCACATTCACCATCAGCTCCATATATTTAACTACTTAACCCTACCCAAATTCAGGTAATTCAAAAGGTCTTTTCTCCATACGTACACATTTCTTTAAGCAAATCATTTGCCAAAATAATTGACTATTCATGGCAGGTGTTGAAGTTATACTATAGTTTTGCCTGCATGAGATATTTCCAAATTCGTCGTGGAAAAAATAGCTCTGCATTTTAATTAGCACTGGCTTGACTACTAGTCATGTCTACATTTTATTTTTTTTTAACTGTGGATTTTATTTCCCCTTGCAGCTTTAATTTTTCTTTCAGTGTTTATACCGTTCATTTGCATAAACTCATCTTTCATTAAAAAAAAACTAAGCATAAGGAGCAGAGTCACTCTGGATTGTAATTCGGTGATCATCAATCAAACTCTACATGCAGTCCAGGGAATCATACAAGAAAACTGAAGATTATGTTTATACTACATTATTAGAAAATGTGCATACTTAAAATATAACTAGGGGGAGTTGGGCTGTAGCACAGCGGGTTAAGCGCAGGTGGCGCAAAGCACAAGGACCGGCATAAGGATCCCGGTTCAAACCCCGGCTCCCCACCTGCAGGGGAGTCGCTTCACAGGCGGTGAAGCAGGTCTGCAGGTGTCTGTCTTTCTCTCCCCCTCTCTGTCTTCCCCTCCTCTCTCCATTTCTCTCTGTCCTATCCAACAACGACAACAACAATAATAACTATAACAATAAAAACAACAAGGGCAACAAAAGGGAATAAATAAATATTTTTAAAAAGAAAAGAAAAGAAAAATATAACTAGGAATCACTTAAAAGCTATTACAACAAAGTGATTATATTCCTTTACGGTTTTTATTTATTCTTAAAATATTATTTTTTGGCAAAAGGATCCCGGTTAGAATCCCCAGCTCCCTACCAGCACGGGAGTCGCTTCACAGGCGGTGAAGCAGGTCTGCAGGTGTCTGTCTTTCTCTCCCCCTCTGTCTTCCCCTCCCTCCCTCCATTTCTCTCTGTCCTATCCAACAACAACAACGACATCAATAACAACAACAATAACTACAACAACAATGAAAAAACAAGGGCATCAAAAGGGAAAATAAATACTAAAAAAATTTTTAAAAATATTAGTTCTATTTTATTGTATAGACAGAGAAATCAGTAGAAGAAATGGAAGGTAGAGAAAAAGAGAAAAAGAGACATCCACAGCACCAATTCACTGCTTTTGAATGTTGCCCTTGTAGGTGGGGGCCAGGGGGTTGAACGCTAGTCCCTACACATGGTAACGTGTGTTTAACAAGATGTGCCACTACCCAGCCCCACAATAAAGTGATTTTAAAAGATGCTATTTAAGTTAACAAAGTAGGCAAAGTGGGAAATTAAAACTTCAACAATAAAAACCAGATAAATTCACAATTGCACATTCTCTGCAATATTGCCTGGCTGTCTCTGGAGGTGAATCTCAAAGAGAGCAGCAGTCTATCTGTGAGAATGTATAAAAGTTCAGAAAGTAACCGTACAGACACACAAGTACAAACTAGTGTCAACAGAATGCTCTCAACTCCAACTCCATCACGACCCAAAGAGAGAGGAGGAAAAAGAGGGACATCCGGATGTAGTAGCAGATGTAGCTATGACTTGGAAAGGAAGAGAAGAAGGGACTTGAAAAAAATGGGGCAAATCACCCCATCAGCTTGGGCCCTAGCCGGGGAGTCCTGAGATTCCCACACAGACATGAGGGGCCTAGTCGGGGAATCCTGAGATTCCCACACAGACATGAGGGGCCTAGTCGGGGAGTCCTGAGATTCCCACACAGACATGAGGGGCCTAGTCGGGGAGTCCTGAGATTCCCACACAGACATGAGGGGCCTAGTCGGGGAGTCCTGAGATTCCCACACAGACATGAGGGGCCTAGTCGGGGAGTCCTGAGATTCCCACACAGACATGAGGGGCTAGTCGGGGAGTCCTGAGATTCCCACACAGACATGAGGGGCCTAGATCTCCAATAAATCCCTCTCTCCATTGTTACCGGTCATCTCTATCAGGAACAACACAACAGACCCCTTTGTGGGCCCCCATAGGACCTTGCCCTCAACTTGGATCAACAATGGTAGAGAATGTTCCATCCTCCAAAAGGAAGCTGGACAACACACTCTATGCTACACCTGAGGATGATGGGTCGATATTGGGGCAGCTTGGAATGTTCCTACTCATGACCACAGAATGTGAGCTCAGATCTACAGGGATGCAGAGGTCACATAGGCTCCTAAGCTGAGTATGGGCCCCAGCCTTAAATCTGATATGCGTGTAGACACAAGTTACTGTCTGGGGAGGTGATGTCATGGCTGGAAAAAGGACCAGAAAGCTGGATCGGGGAAGAGAGTAGCTCCCTAATATGGGGAAGGGGTGTAAATATTGTTGATTGTAAACCCCATCCATTTGATTTGGTCTGGGGCACATGGTCCCGGCCATTGTATAACTCATGGTTACTGCAAGGAACCAGAGCAGGTCTAGGGAAGTAAAGAGACAGTGAAACGGGGAAGAAGAAGGTGTTTCGCAAACCTCCTGGCAATATACAAAACTACGTAGAGTCCAATGAAAAGGCACCAGCAGAAACTTCCTGTAGTAGCCAGACAGGTGTGAATACTAGTTCATTATATAAAACCTAAGTTTTTTTTTTTAACTTTATTTATTTATTATTGGATAGAGACAGAGAGAAATTGAGGGGAAGAGAAGATAGAGAGGGAAAGAGACAGAGACACCCGCAGCCCTGCTTTACCGCTTGTGAAGCTTTCCCCCTGCAGGGGCTTGAACCCGGGTCCTTGCGCACTGTAGTGTGTGCGCCTCACCTGTTGCGCCACCGCCTGGCCCCATAAAACCCAAGTTTTTACAGTCACTTGAGAAATGGAAATGCTACGACCCCACCACTGCGTCGGGAGAACAGAGCTGGCAAACAAGCAGACATCTAGCCACGCCACATACCTGAGTCCGTAAAATCTCACTTTTCGACAACTGCATGTCACCGGTCAACTCTTTCACGACGATGCCCAGTGACTCCAGGCGTTTGCTGAAGTGGTTTGTCATCTCGGCTGCCAAGGCCTTCATCGGGGCGACATACACGATCTGTACCAGAGAAACCATGCGTGGTCAGGGCGTGAAGCCCACAGTGCCATTTGCTTCATAGGAGTCAACACCCATCACGACTTATTGTGAGATATGACTGCGGCCGCTTCCGATGAAAACTCGTGACAGCGGCAGATGGACAGGGCTGATCTGTGTTGGCGAAGTGTACAGCTGTTTCAGGGACAGTGAGATCAGTTCACACAGACTCATCACTTTGAAAATGGTTTCGGCTTCAAAGCTAAATGCGTTCCCCTGCCCTTTCCCAGAAGTAATGGGCTTTTCCTGACACAGAGGCTGCCTCAGTAATACGAAGTAAATCAAGCAGCATCTCTCTGCGTGACTTCTTACGTAATATCCACAAGAACTTTCAGGTGTCATATAATGTGGGCAACTGAAAAATGATTTTAATTTTACTGTTTGAAAAGGTTTGGCTTATTAATTTCCTACCTTAAATTCATTCTTTTTGATCACACCCTGTTGAAAATGTTGGCGAATTTCATGCAGAACGGTGAGCATTGCAATGTTGGTCTTCCCAGCCCCCGTAGGGGCACAGATAAGCATGTTCTCATTGGTGTTGTAGGCAGTCTCAAATACAATGGACTGGATGCGATTGAGTCTTCTCATCCCTTTAAAAGCCAGTTGGCCAATCTGAAAAAAAGGAAAGAAAGAAAGAAAGAAAGAAAGAAAGAAAGAAAGAAAGAAAGAAAGAGAAAAAAGACATGACTTGTTACAAATGATGATAATATGAGAAGGCAATATAAACTATTAAAGACAAAAACACATACTTGCTGTGATAGCCTCATTAACTTTTCTAGGGTCTACATTTAAGCTCAAGTATCTACAGCTTCTAAAAATCCAAAAGGCCATGTACAATTAGACCAGCTGGGTGTTGCTCATTAAAATGCAAAGATACTACAGTGAGATGGTTCTGTAACTTTGTAAACAGTTCTAAATACAAGACTATGGCAAGTAATATGAAAAAACAAAGTTAACTATAAGTTATGCTTGAGTTCACGTGCTATCCAATTTTATTTAGACTTAAAATAGCTAATGAAAATACAAACAAGAAAGTCTGCAATTTAAATCAATAATCTAGTCTATTTCTGTATGTTATGCTTTTTTTTTTTTTTTTATATACCTTTAGACCTGCTTCACCACTTGTGAACCGACCCTCCTGCAGGTGGGGAGCTGGGGCTTGACCCAGGATTTTTGAGCCGGTCCTTGCGCTTTGCGCCATGTGCACTTAACCTGCTGCGCTACCGCTCAGCCCCCACGTCATGCTTTTTTTTTTTTTTCCTCCAGGGTTATTGCTGGGCTCGGTGCCTGCACCATGAATCCACCGCTCCTGGAGGCCATTTTCCCCCCTTTTTGTTGCCCTAGTTGTTGCAGCCTCCTTGCGGTTATTATT